>NW_017671108.1:137294-187050 GCF_001879085.1 Nicotiana attenuata
CGTTCGCGTTAACCCCCCCCCCCCCCCCCCCCGCGTTCGCGTAGTGTAATAATGGGGGGAGAACCAGTTACCCTTCGTGTTCGCGAAGAGTCCTACTGCGTTCGNTAGTCTATAATTTCGCCTTGAAGCACATTCCAGGCAAGTTCTAGACTACAAGTAATGCAAAAGAACTCACAATAAATCTCACCACACATGGCACATGAAAACTCAAGTGGAATACAAATTCAAGATCCAATTGAAACAAATGACACAAAGAGGTTACAAATATAGCATAGAGGAAGCTATTTAGTGAATTAAAAAGCCAAAATTTGAGTCTAAAAGTCATGACATCTTTACTTCAATCTTTTTCTTTTTCAACAACCAAAAATTCATATGCCGATGTTTAAATTATGTTGGTACCAAGCAAGCCACAACATGGTCAATGGGCATCAACCCCAACTCAAACCATTTATTTTTCCTAAATTAACAAAAGCTACTCCTAACTACAAGACTAATTCCCTTAAGAAAGTTGTCTATCTATCCATCATCGGGAAAAGTCGACAAAATTTTTTTACAATTACCCGGTTCAAGAAGAAAATTGGCATCCTTGAAAAAAGAACCGTGGTATAAAGAAAACCAAGGATATCGCCACTACCATAAAACATACTATATAAAAAACAATTAAGAAGCTAATAAGCATAAAGTAACTTAAAAAAAATTAAGAGCTAATAATCATACTAATATAACACATCACATGAAAATATACTCACAACAAAATGAAAACAAACACATATAAACATACTAATATAACACATGACATGAAAATACACTAAAAACAACATGAAAATAACTACAATACCAATCTGCCAAAACAACAGTTATACACAATTATACAACAAGAACAGTTATACAAGAAGCTACCCCCCAACTAAAGATATTCCAATGTCCCCAATGCAACTAAAAATGATAGAGTAAAATGGTGAAAAGTGCTCCCTGAATACTGCATCAGTCAGAACTAGAGGTGGTGGGAAATTTAAGCTCCAAGTCTGCATCATCATCATCCTCCGAGTCATGTGAACCACAAAATGTGCTCAGCTTTTGCATCATCTTGGACAGCAGCTTGCTTTTCTTCTTTTCATGCTCCTTAAACTTTCTCTGCCTCTTTTCAATCTTTCCTTGCCGGCGACTCATGTTCTCCAACCTGGTGTTAATGGCCTCCATCTTGTTCGTGATATCTTTTTGCTCTTTGACCACATCCGCCATGTAGATGTGCTAGCNGCTCTTTGACCAAATCCGCCATGGATGGTGGGGCAGCAGTCCCAGTAGATGTGCTAGCCCCAGGTGGGCCAGTGGAAAGGCCAGCTATAAGCTGCCTAACATGTGCATCTACCCCATATATCTGGTTGGACAAGTGGCGCATAGTGTACGGACTGGACTGGAGTGGTCCCATGGGGTCAAAGGATCCGGCGGGATCAGTGGTGGTCTCGGAGAACTGCCCAAATGAAGAGGAATCAACATCAATGCGCCTCTTATTCTGTTTATCACTGGGTCCCCTTTTCAACAAGGGATGGATCATCGGCTTTCCTGGACCTTTCTCAACATCATTGGGATGCTTAAGCACCCCAGCATCATAGCAAAGTCTAGTGATCAAGGATGGAAAGAACAGGCTCTTGGACCGCCCATGAGTGGCTTCCTCAATTTCTCGGACAATGTGTTCCCCCACATTCACAGGGAGTCCATCCATAATGGCAGCAATGATCAGTGCCCTGTCCGGTGTCACATCAGTGTCTTTAGTAGAGGGAGACACTCTTGAACAGATAATGGAGAGCCATGTCTTTACCTCAGCTGTAAACTCATGCGAATCAACTCCCATGTGCACTGTCAGCCACCTTGGGGTAACCCCATCATGCAACTTGTCTACCAACCACTGGTTTCCCCCTGCTTTGGCTCTGTCTCTGTAGACTGCGTTGTCAACATTGGGGAGGCCATAAACACCATTGATTATTTCAGGGTTGAAGTGGACTTGCACGCCCCCCCAAGTAGTAACAAAGGCACCTTGGAAGTCGGTCATCAAGGCGTTTGCATAGAATTCCAGAACTATTGTGTGGTTGGCGTTATTTGGTTGCTCAGCAAAGCAAGTCCACCTGCTCTCCGTCAAGCGCGCATAGAAACCCGGCATTTTAGCTTCAACTTTTTCCAAGTTTATTCCTCTCTCCCGGACGATGGTCTTGGACAAGAGTTCATCGTATCTCCGCTCACATGCTTTAGATAGAAATCACCCACGATCAAATGCTTCCTCTTGTCCAGGTCCAAAGACATGTTCTTGTGCAATTTCATAATGTTCCGGTTCCATTTTAAGCCCAAATTACCTACAAAATCGACCAACAATGTTAAAAGCTCATACGGACACTAAAAACAATGTATTAGGAAGTATTTAAGCCAAAGAAATGGGCGAAAAAAATCCCGGGCATAGCTGTGCGAAGCTACTGTTTTGTGCCATTTTTGGGACTGCCAGACATTGCTCTTCGCGTTCGCGAGCAGATAGCTGCGTACGCGAAGAGTAAAAAAAATTTTCGCAGACTCAGACCTTCGCGTTCGCGAGCATACTACTGCATTCGCGAAGGTCAGATTTTTGCAACCCTACTTTTATACCTTCGCGTTCGCGGGCAGATCACCGCGTTCGAGAAGGTCATCTTCTTCGCGCAGATTTTTTTCAAGCAGTTGGCGTGCCCATTTTTCTTTGTTCACTAACAGCACATTTAGGCGCTCATTTTATCCAGAATTTTTTTACAAATAAGCACTCACACTCAACCAATCTCACCCAACAAGCAACAACCAATTTTAAGCATCAATATTCAACTTAATACTTAAAATATTAACCCTAAGGAACAAACAACAACGAGTGCTATTCTTTCACAATTTACACCAAGAAAAAGTAGAAAAGAAACAAAACTTAATTTAGAGGAGAGTGAAGATTACATACCTTGAAAATGGAGATGAAAATTTGCAAGAATTGAAGATTTTTTGACACTTTGAATTTTTTTTGGGGGGCTAAAGGGGGTTAAAGGGAACTGTGTGAGCAAAATGGGTAATGTTTTACGTTTCCTGTAGCCTTTGTTTGTTTTAACTCACCCGACCCTACGCGTTCGCGAGGGAACCACGCGTACGCGAAGAGTTAACTTCGTCCAGGAACGCGAACGCGATGGCTGCTCACGCGAACGCGATGGTTTATATTTGCTAAACTTCCGCGAACGCAGCATACGCGGACGCGAAGAGCAAGTTTTTCATGCACTGGAACAGTTCTGGCAGCTACTGGTTTAGGCTCTCCGGGACACCCCGACCTGCTTAAATCAACTCCAAAAAATCTAAAACTTGGCAGATTAGTTAAAAACAATATTCTAAGCTATTCTAAAAAACAAAATTTCAAAAACGACTAAAAAGTTTGTAAAACGATGGGTTGCCTCCCACCAAGCGCCGCATTTAACGTCGTGGCATGACGCAAATAACTTTACCACTTTTCTCGCCACTTGGATGATATGTACTGGGCACCTAGCTTGGAATCAAGCTTGTGACCACGAGCGATGAGGGGTGGTAAGTTGATGATCAAGCGAATGCTTAAATTCTTCATTTTGCACTTCTTGGCTTTCATGTGAGGAATGTCATTTTGCTTTCTTGTTTCCTCAAATTGTAAGATGTATGGCATGAGTTTTTCCTCCTCGCAGTCCTTCATTGATTCATGTGGTTCAACTTCCGTGTCACCACACAATTCCAATGTTGAAAAATGCTTGGAATGTGTCTTCAAACCTCCAACTTGCAATTTTTCTCGGATTTTGACATCCTCTTTTTCCCCCGAACTAGAGTCACTTTCAACCAATATTTCATTTACACCGGATGACTCTAATTCCATTTTTTTCTTGGCATCACTAACACTCATGGAGTCGGTTGGCGGATGTTCAATTCTTGAATCCTCGAAGTAAAGCTCACTTTCTTCCTCGGAATTGGACTCTTCTTGGCTTTCTCCCACACTCTCAAGTTGGTGGGCATAGTGAGCCTTAACCAATATTTGCGTTTGATCTTCCAAAGTGCGGATATGTTCATCATTGTGTGCCAAACTTTGTTTCAAGTCCTCGAGTGCAAAGTTGTGCTTCTCCTCATTTTCAAGAATGGTCTCCAACATGAGCATCATTCTCTCATTTTGAGCATTTGAGAGTTCTTCTTGGTTTTGATCAAGTGCCAAGGAAGGATTTTTACTTTCAATCTCCAAGGAAGGTCCTTGGCTTTCATTCACTTCCGAGGCTTTTTGAACCCTTAAGGCTTCGATCATTTCATCCATTTGGGAGTGCAATCTTTCAAGCGCCAAGTCATTTTGGAGACTATTATCCAAAAGCTCCTCCAAGGCATTTTGCTCCTTGTTGCCCTTTTCAAGTAAACACTCCAACATAAGCTTGAACTCTCCATCTTGGCCATGCTCAACTTCTTCCACTTCTATTTCCCTGTAATTCTCATCACAAAAAGTAGAATCATCATAGTGGGGGCTTGGGGAAGGGAAGGACAAATATGCACAGTCATCCCAATGACCAATTTGGAAACCACACTTATCACAAATACTCCAACCATGGGGTTGAGATTGTGCGCACAATCCTCCCCCGGGAGAATTTAAACAATTTTGCCACGAGTGTGGTCCTCCACAATAAGGACAAGGGTCATCAAAGTATGAACAACTACCATCCGACCAATTTTCATTATACGATGCCATTTTTCAAAACTAAGAAAATAAACAAGAAATAAACAAGAAAAATAGACCAAGGGAAGAAAAATAATTACACAAATATTCACAAGTTTGGACCAAAGCACTTTCGCTTACTTCTCAAACAACCTAAATTACGCAAAAATTGTCCCCCGACAATGGCGCCAATTTCGGTGACATCCAAATCCACTACTAAAAAGTAATAGACACGGTCGCATGCAATATAATTTACCCAACTATGAGTCGGGGTCGAACCCACAGAGAACAATGTGTAGGCGATTAGGCATGTAAGAAAATTATCGCTTATCGCGCAATGCCAAACACTAAGAATTTTGGTTTGAAAATATTTTATATCTAAATGCGAAAATGTAAACTAACCTAGAAAGCAAGTAAAATGATCAATGGCTACAAGTATGGTTGCATCGGGAATTATACTCAAGTAACGATCCAATGTATTTCACGATTTTACAAATATGAGCGAGTTTATGTTAATTAGCCACGGATAATAATTCTTAATTAGCTTCTTCCGAAGACTAACAAGACTTCCTAATTGCATTATCCCTAAAACAATTAAGAGATTAAGCACACCCGGAATGGCTACAAGTAGTTCAATCCTATCCCTAGGTAGAATCTATAAAATGAGGGTTAACGCCTCAAGTTCTTGTTAATTAATCTTTCCCAACCCCAAATTATCTTTTCCAAAATCCATTCGGAGTTAATGGGCAAGTCCTAGGGTTAGCTAATCCCTTTGGAAACATTAAAGAACAAGAATAATTAAAATAACAATAACTCACTTCATAAATATATAAAAATCATTCATTACATAAGCACAACAAGGTATTTAATCCACACTTTAAAT
Source organism: Nicotiana attenuata (assembly GCF_001879085.1). Taxonomy (NCBI): domain Eukaryota; kingdom Viridiplantae; phylum Streptophyta; class Magnoliopsida; order Solanales; family Solanaceae; genus Nicotiana; species Nicotiana attenuata. The sequence goes on from NW_017671108.1 coordinate 142,880, forward strand.
ATGAGTATTTCCATAAACAAGATTCAACTGTTGGAAATAAATACTAAACACTTAAATATTCAATACAAAGCAAGGAAACGAAGAAATAAACATAAACGGGTAAGAAAATCATAACCACATGCTTCAATCTTCAAGACCCAAGTGTGTGTGCAAAAACCCTAACTTCAATAAATGTTCTCTCTATTTCTATGAACTGAAAATAAGCCAAAATTCTCTTACAAATGAGCTGATTTGGGTATTAAAGGGTTTGGGGTCAAAAAAATGTGAAATTCCAAAACTGCCCAGTTTTCACGCCCAGTTCTTCATCACGTTCGCGTTCAACAGCTTCGCGTTCGCGAAGGTTTGATATTGTGATCTTACGCGTTCGCGCTTAGACCTACGCGTTCGCGAAGCTTTGGGTCTGGAATCTATGCGTTCGCGTTCAGGTATACGCGTTCGCGATGTTTTGGATTTTGAACTACCGCATTCGCGTTTGTCACTTCGCGTTCGCGTAGGTTAGGTTTCCTGCTCCTTCGCGTTCGCATGGTGCCTTCGCGTTCGCGAAGGGCAAATCACTGGCAGGCATCATTTTGTTCATTTTAGCTCCTTTTGATCTGTTTTCACTTGGTTTCTCCACCCTTTACTTCTAAATCACTAGAACCTGTAAAATGGAAGTAAACGACATTAAGCACACGATTTTATCACTTAAATATAGCAAAAAGTATAGGTTTAAAGACAAGATAGGCTGGTAAAATACCAACTTATCAAACAGGTCATTTGCTCCTATTTTGAACTGTTGTTGCTGCTTTTGGTCTGCCTTCATCGTGTTCGCGAGATGTTCTTCGCGTTCGCGAAGGCTTACCTGGACCAGCTGGAATTTCCTTCTTCGCGTTCGCGACGATGCCCTCGCGTTCGCGTAGCTTTGACTTCTCCTTCTACGTGTCCCCCCCCCCCCCCCCCGCGTTCGCGTAGTGTAATAATGGGGGGAGAACCAGTTACCCTTCGTGTTCGCGAAGAGTCCTACTGCGTTCGCGAAGCTTGTCCTTTTCCTTCATCACGTTCGCGTTCCAGGCATCGCGATCGCGGAGCTTCGTGGCCCAGGCGTTCGCATTCGCGTACTGCCCCTCGCGATCGCGAAGGGCATTTTTGGGCAGCTCGTATTTTCTTTTTCGCAAATGCGAGACTCCCTCCGCGTTCGCGATGCATTAAACGTCTAGGCAGAATAAAAACATCCCAAAACCGAGGGTTAGCCACTTTTGGTCAATACAAGCTTGGGAGCTCAGTTTTGGGAGAAATTTCGAAGGATTTTCGAGGGCAACGATTGGGTAACGATTCTCTACTCTCTTATGCTTAAAACTCACTAATCTAATCATGATTTCCTTCTTAATTTCGGATTTTTGGAATGAAAATTGTTAAAACTTCATAGCCCGAATTATTGAGTTTTGAGTGGGTATTTGACCTCCGATTTGGGAGATTTTTATATGGTTAGACTCGTGAGAGTACGAGGGTTCTGAAAATACAAATTTTACCCGACTCCGAGACGTGGGCCCTAGGGGCATTTAGGTCATTTTACATAATTTCACGTATTAGCTTAGAATTTAATTGTAGAATCAATTACTTGATGTATTATTTACAATATGCAATTTAATTGAATAGATTTGGGCCATTCGGAGTCGGATACTCGTGGCAAAAGCGTGGTTTCGGGTTGACTTGCACTTTTTCGAGGTAAGTGGTTTGTCTAACCTTGTGTGGGGGACCTTTCCCCTTAGGATGTGATATTTGGTAATTGAATGCCTTGTACGTGAGGTGACGATCGCGTACTTCAGCCAATTGTTCAAAACCCGATTTTTACTTAAAAATATTTGAATTGAGTTTTCTTTCGAATTTGCTTTATTCTTCTTGCCATTATAGCCTGTGCTAGTCTAGAAAAGCATGTTTAGTTGATCCGAATTTGCCTATTTGCTTAATTTGCCTTAATTGCATTACATGGAGTATGTTAGGCTAGAACTAATTGTTGCTTGGTATTGTTGTACTTCATTTCTGAATATTCTCAGATTGTGCTTGCACATTTACGGATGTGGGATTCCGGTAGCTCCCCCCTTGTTTGTTTACTTTGGGACTACGGGTTAGATTCCCGGTAGATCCCCCTGCACATTTACTTTGGGACTACGGGTTAGATTCTCGGTAGATCCCCCTGCACATTGATAGTTGGACTACGGGACGGTATCCAGGGAGATCCTTCGGATATACTCATACGGTGGACTACGGGACGGTATCCCGGGAGCTCCTCGGACAGATTGATAAAATGGACTACAGGACGGTATCCTGGGAGATCCTCATTATTGGTACTGATATTGAGCTGTTTACTCCGTGTTATCTTATTTTTTGCGTGTTAATTGTTGTTTGTGTAATCCGACTTACTTCATAGCTGTATCTCATTATTTCTGCTTATTTCATACTGTTGTCAGCCTTATTATTATATTTTATCTCAGTAGGGCCCTGACTTTCCTCGTCATTACCCAACAGAGGTTAGGCTTGGCACTTACTGAGTACCGCTATGGTGTACTCATGCCCCTTATGCGCATGTTTTTCATGTGCAGATCCAGGTACCTCCACCTAGGCACACTATCCCCGCGGCGGAGAGATCTAGCAGAGAATTTGAGGTACATCTGCCATGTCCGCAGACCAGAAGTCTCTATCTTATTCCAGCTTTAGTATATGACTTTCCTTTTCTTTCGGTTGTGTAGACATTCCGGAGTTAGAGCAGCGTATTACATTTCCATTAGCCTGTGTTTCCTGTGAGTTTCCGGGTTTTGGGAGTTGTTTTGGATTTTCCGCGATATGGGTTGTATTATGCCAAGTGGCACATATATATATCGTTTCCTTCTATTTTTTCTCAGTTTAATTTAATGTTTCCGCAAGTTATATTATTTTCGCATTGTTAGGCTTACCTAGTCGTAGGGACTAGGTGCCATCACGACATGTTCACGGAGGGCGAACTGCGGTCGTGACATCCAGGAAGAGCTCGATCAAGTCCGAAATCTGGCAAGCCTGTAGTTTTCCCTCAGCACCCCAGATATCACCTTTCCCAATACTCAAAACCTTACACTACCTCAAAACATCCCGAAGCAACAGAATCATCCCGCTCCTAATACTATTCCACCAAAGACCCAATGCAACACCTGCCATACCTCAAACAACACCCCGTTACTCATCCCAGAACTCCAAAACTCCACAAATGACCACTTCGACACCCACCATAACACCCCCATCTACGTGGAGACCATGCCACACTCCACCCAACCCATCTAAAGCACACCCGAGTCTGATGATAAAGACTTGATCATCAAGAACCTGGTTGAGGAACTTAAGAAATTGACTAGCCGGATTCAAGGCATTGAAGGAAGCAAGGGAATCGAGGGGTTGAACTATGAAGATCTTTGCATACAGCCCGATGTCGAACTGCCCCGGGGGTACAAACCTTCGAAGTTCGAAATGTTTGATGGTACAGGGGATCCAAGGGTCCATTTGAGAACGTACTATGACAAGCTGGTTGGAGTAGGGAAAGACGAGAGAATCTGCATGAAGCTTTTCATGAGGAGTTTGAAAGGAGATGCGTTGTCTTGGTACATCAACCAAGATCCAAAGAAGTGGTCAAGCTGGGTAGGAATGGCATCCTACTTTATGGAAGGTTTAGGTTTAACACAGAGAATGCACCAGATGTGTTCTATATTGAGAATCTAAAGAAGAAGCCTATAGAAACATTTCGCGAATATGCTACTCGCTGGAGGTCCGAAGCTGCTAAGGTCAGACCTGCCTTAGAGGAGGAATATATGAACAAATTCTTTGTCCGGGCTCAGGACCCGCAGTATTATGAACGACTAATGATGATTGAATGCCACAAATTTTCTGACATTATCAAACTGGGTGAAAGAATTGAAGAGGGTATCAAAAGTGGTATGGTTAAAAATTTCGAGGCCTTGCAAGCTACAAATAAGGCTTCACAGTCCAGTGGTGTGTCTAAGAAAAGGGACGTAGGAGCCGTGATGGTTACACAAAGGACCAAATCTCCTATCAAATACCAAACTTACCCAACACCTCCACTCACATATCAGCCCACTCCGAACTACCAAGCACCCTCGCCCTCTTATCAAGCTCTACCACCTATTTATCAATCACCTCCGCCTCTCACATATCAGCCTACTTCTCCCAGATATTCCCAAACCGCAAACGTCTACCAAACCTACAATGCTCAACCATCCCACTATCAATCACCTCCTACACTCCAATACTTCCCTAGACCTCGTTCAAATTTTGATCGTAGACCTCCAAAACAACATACAACCATTGCTGAACCTATTGACCAGTTGTACGAGAAACTCAAACCTGCTGGCTATGTCACCCCCATCCCTGCCGCAACTCCTGAGAACCCTTCTCAGTGGGTTAACCCAAACAAATCCTGTGCATACTAGTCCAGCATGAAATGACACACCATCGATGAATGTTGTTCTTTGAAAGACAAGATACAATCTTTAATTGATAACAAGATCATTGTGGCAAAGGAACCCGCTCCAAATGTCCATAACAACCCTCTACCAGACCATAAGGGTGGAGGTACCCACACGATTGAAATAGAAGTTGATTGGGATCCCGAGGGATCAATCGGGTTGATCGTAGAAGGTGATGACCCAAAGAAGCCAACAGTTACTCTTAATCCAATCATAGTCCAGATTCGGCCATCTGGGGATGCTAAGGTAAATATGTGAATTTGAAACAACGTCATCTGCAAAGACACCAGTGCCAATTGAAGTCCAATTCGTGTCTCCGGCAGATGCACCCGCACCATTTGAAGTTGCCGTTTTACCACCCAAGGCACATGCTCCATTTGAAGTAAGGATAGCCACGCCGATCCCAGTGGCGATGTCGACATGACACCATTCCATACAAAGGATGTACCCTGGAACTATACAGCCGAGGCAAGAAGGAAAGGCAAGGTCAGGTTCGAAGAGGATGTTGCAGCACAGGGTGTGACGAGAACTGGTAGAGTTTATACCCCGTAAAATCTAGCTGAGTCAAGCAAGCAGGCCTCCAATCGGCCACCCATCATTGAGACAAGTCCAGACGATCTTTGGAGAAAGATACTGGCCAAGGAATACTCAGTCATCGACCAGTTGAAAAAAACACCAGCGCAAATCTCCATTCTTGCTTTGCTGCAAAATTCCGAGGCACACAAGAACGCTCTGTTGAAGGTGCTAAGTGAAGCATACGTACTAAGCAACATTACTGGTGGAGCAATGGCTAACATGGTAGGACAAGTGTTGGAGAGCCATAAGATTACTTTTCATGAGGATGAGCTGCCACCTAAAGGGTTGGGACACAACAAGGCACTACACATCACCGTGCAATGCGAAGACTATTTTATTACCAGAATCCTAATCGATGGAGGTTCCAGTCTCAACATCTGTCCATTGGTAACACTCAAGAAGTTGGGTAAAGGACTGCACGAGATAAAGGACGGAGCAATCAATGTGAAAGCCTTCGACGGTTCCCAAAGGTACACCATTGGGGATATTAGTCTATGCTTGCAAATGGAGCCAACCTGGTTCGATGTTGGTTTCCATGTGATAGATGTGCCAGCATCTTACAATCAGCTATTGGGACGACCATGGATTCATGTCGCTGGGGTGGTAGCATCAACACTGCATCAGGCAGTAAAATTCGAATGGAACCACCAAGAGGTGATTATTCATGGTGACAGTAGCAGCCCTATATACAGTCGCCAGACCATTCCGACAATCGAAGGAAGAAGGTAGTTAGGTGGAGAGACTTACCACCGCATTGAACGGGTAAACGCTATTGACAAAGACAAATGGTGGGATAATAAAATCGAGAGTATGCTGAATTGGAGTGGGTATGAACCTAGCGGGACTCGGAAAGAACCTCCAAGGAATCGCTAAGCCCATAAAGCTCAAGAAGCATTGCACTACTTTCGGTCTGGGAAATGATTACACCTGGGAAGAATTCAACAACCGGTCGCCACCATGGCGTGGTCTTTACAATCCATTGGAGCAGATAATACCGCGTTTGGAGAAGACTTTCCAATAAGCCGACATTGTTTATGGGTCAGACGAAGAAGAAGCACTGGCAGCGGTGAAGAACTTGTTCTTAGAAGACAATGACATGGATTGTTGTGTTGTTCTCGTGGAGGAGGGGGAGGAAGGCCCTTCCATACAGGCTGTGAGCAGAGGGGCACGCCTCAATAACTGGACTATGAGGACAACCAGAGCCTGGCAAGCCTCGGGGTAGCAAGGCTAAAACAAGCACCATGCACAGTCTTTTTATATTTACTAAATAATTTTCTTTTCGCATTTTTTCAATTCTCGCAATAAGACCTCCAATGTTCAAAACAGTTATGCAATTTATCAAAGCATTTTGACTTTTCTTATGAATCAACACTCATTATTATTTTTCTCTCATTACTTTACTTATACAGCATTACTATTAGTTATCTTGATGAACCAATGACCGTGACATGCAATGAGACAACGCAACAAACGGACCTTGATTCAGAGGAAGATGACATACCAGAGGAGATTGTCAAAGAAATTTAGAACTTTGAGAACAGACCTAAGCCCAAGCTGGATGAGACAAAAATTGTTAACCTAGGAGATACAGAGAACGTCAACGAAACACGAATCGGCATTCACTTATCGCCATCAGAAAAGAAGGAATACACAGAATTTCTAAGGGAATATGAGGACATATTTGCCTGGTCGTATGATGACATGACTGGTCTGAGTACGTCTATTATGGCTCACAAACTACCAACCGATCCAACATGTCTGCCGGTAAAGCAAAAGCTCAGAAAGTTCAATCTTGATATGCGTTTGAAAATCAAGGAAGAAGTCACTAAGCAAGTCAAAGCTAAGGTTCTCAGGGTAGTAGAATACCCGACATGGTTAGCCAATATTGTGCTGGTACCAAAGAAGGACGGGAAGGTCAGAGTCTGTGTCGACTACCGGGATCTCAACCGGGCTAGTCCGAAAGACGACTTCCTTTTATGGAATATACACATCTTGATTGACAATTGCGCCAAGCATGAGTTGCAATCATTTGTAAATTGTTTCACTGGTTATCACCAGATTTGGATGGATGAAGAAGATGCTGAGAAAATGGCTTTATTACGCCGTGGGGAATGTACTGTTACAAGATGATGCCGTTCGGCCTGAAGAATGCAGGGGCCACCTACATGAGGGTCATGACCACCATTTTCCATGATATGATACACAAGGAGATAGAGGTATATGTGGATGATGTTATCATCAAGTCCAAGAAAGCCACTGATCACATGGAAGATTTGAGGAAGTTCTTCAATAGATTGCGGAGGTACAACCTGAAACTGAATCCCGTGAAGTGCGCATTTGGGGTTCCCACTGGAAAGTTGCTGGGGTTTATTTTGAGTCGCCGAGGAATAGAATTGGATCCATCGAAAGTCAAAGCTGTTCAAGAATTTCCACCGCTAAGGAACAAGAAGGGCGTGATGAGTTTTTTGGGAAGACTTAACTACATCAGCCGGTTCATAGCACAGTCTACAGTTATTTGTGAGCGAATCTTTAAGATGTTTAAGAAGGACGTCGCTACCAAATGGACCGATGACTGCCAAAAGGCCTTCGACAGAATCAAGGAGTACCTGTCAACACCACTAGTCTTGGTCCTGTCCGAGCCAGGTAGACCCCTATTAGTCTACCTCACAGTATTGTATGGAGCTTTCGATTGCGTTCTGGGGCAGCATGATGAAACGGGGTAGAAGGAGCAGGCCATCTATTATATCATTAAGAAGTTCTCCCCGTACGAGGCCCGGTATTCTCTGTTAGAGTGCGCCTGTTGTGCTTTGACTTGGGTAGCTCAAAAACTGAGGCATTATTTCTGTACCTATACCACGTATCTCATATCAAGGATGGATCCTTTGAAGTACATCTTTCAGAAGCCCATGCCCACTGGCAAGCTAGCCAAGTGGCAAATCCTGTTGAGTGAGTTCGACATTGTTTACGTAACTCAGAAAGCGATCAAGGGACAAGCACTAGCAGATCACCTTGCCGAAAACTCCGTGGATAGAGAATACGAACCCCTGAAAACGTATTTTCCTAACGAGGAGGTATCCTTCATAGGAGAAGACAATGCAGAATCCTATGAATGTTAGAGAATGTTTTTTGACGGAGTAACAAATTTCAAAATGGTTGGCATAGGAGAAGTCCTAGTATCAAAAACCGGTCAGCACTATCTGGTGTCCGCCAAACTCAGGTTCCCGTACACCAACAATATGGTTGAATATGAAGCTTGCATCTTAGGGCTTAAAATGGCCAGTGACATGAACATTCAAGAGTTGCTAGTGATTGGAGATTCGTACTTACTCATACATCAGGTGCGTGAAGAATGGCAACCAAGAACTCCAAGATACTCCTGTATCTGCATCATGTACAGGAATTGAGGAAAGGTTCACAAAGACGGAGTTCCAACATGTTCCCAGAGTCCAGAATGAGTTCGCCGACGCATTGGCTACCCTGTCGTCTATGATACAACATCCAAACAATAAATTCATTGATCCCATTCCAGTAAAGATCCATGATCAGCCAGCTTTTGTGCCCATGTTGAAGAAGAAGCGGATGGAAAGCCTTGGTTTCATGATATCAAGGAATAATTGGGAAAAGAAGAATACCCAGAGCTTGCAAATCATACTCGGAAACGCACACTTCGGAGATTGTCTAACAACTTCTTTCACAGAGGAGGAATCATGTATAGGAGGAGTCCTGATTTGGGATTATTAAGGTGTGTCGACGCAAAGGAAGCATCCAGGGTACTAGAGGAAATTCATGCTGGGACATGCGGTCCATATATGAACGGTTTTGTCTTAGCAAAGAAGATACTCCGGGCTGGTTACTTTTGGATGAATATGGAAACAGACTGCATCCAGTATGTCCGGAAATGCCATCGCTGTCAGATACATGCAGACATGTTAAAGATACCTCCAAATGAGCTTAATGCAACAAGCTCACCTTGGTTGTTCGTCGCTTGGGGAATGGAGTTTATTGGATCAATCGAGCCTGCCGCTTCCAACAGGCACATGTTTATCCTAGTAACAATCGACTATTTCACAAAGTGGGTTGAAGCAGCATCTTACAGAGCAGTGACTAAGAAAGTCGTGGCAGACTTTGTCCGCGACCGCATTGTTTGTCGATTCGGGATTCCAGAATCAATCATTACCGATAATGGCTCCAACCTCAATAACGACTTGATGAAGCTATGTGTGAAACCTTCAAGATCAAACACAAGAATTCCACAGCTTATAAGCCGCAAATGAATGGAGCTGCAGAGGCTGCCAACAAGAATATCAAGAAGATATTAAGGAAAATGATAGAGAAGCATAAGTAGTGGCACGAGAAGTTATCATTTGCTTTATTGGGGTATCACACCATAGTCCGCACATCAACCGGGGCAACCCCCTATATGTTGGTTTATGGTACAGAGGCAGTCACTCCCGCTGAGGTAGAAATTCCTTCCCTAAGGATCATATAGGAAGATGAGCTTGATGATGCAGAGTGGGTGAAAAGTCGTTATAAGCAACTAGCCTTTATTGACGGAAAGAGAATGAATGCGATTTTCCATGGTCAACTCTATCAGAATCGAATGTCCGAAGCCTTCAACAAAAGAGTCAGACCAAGACAGTTCACACCAGGGCAACTGGTGTTAAAGAAAATTTTTCCGCATCAAGATGAAGCCAAAGGGAAGTTCTCTCCCAACTGGCAGGGTCCATACATGGTCCACCGGGTTCTGACAGGAGGAGCCCTCATACTTGCAGAAATGGATGGAGAAGTCTAGCCAAAGCCGATCAATTCAGATGCAGTCAAGCGTTACTATGTGTAATCTTTGTTCTTTCCTTATATGATGTAATTGAACTACGCATGACCTGATTCCCATTGAAGAGGGGATACGTAGGCAGCCCTATGGGTTCGGTCACAATTCAATAAAAATTTCATCCCCCCCTCCCGCAGTTGGAAACTGGGGCAGAATTTTGAGGAGGACCCTCAAAATTCCGTAGCAGGAGAAGTTGCAATGTCCTGAACCACGTCACAGTCGTCGGTTCATCTAAAAATTTATTCTTAATTACATACTTATGTCATATTTTCTGAAATCATGCATGTTTATTACTAAAATTTCCTTGTTTAGCAATGCTACCCCAATGATACATATAGTATTAGCAGATCAAAGCCGAGCAGGTCAAGCAGAGCCAACAGGGATACGAACTGACCTCCCCCCTTTACAAAACTCACGATTTTTCTTTGGATACAGTCACTTGGATTGCAAAATCATCAAACATACTATACACTCACGAGATAAAAATTGTTCAGGAATACAACTCTCAGAACTGTTGCACTTACCAACATTTGCTATCCACACACACCAGTGACATTCTGTGTGTCACAATGTCCCAAACAGTCACAATATCGCAATTTGCTATCAGCTAAGAAAGCTCTATTACCATTTTCTATTTTATTTCTTGCATAAGGCTACCATTCTGCCTTCCGAGACTAAACGCTGTCTCCATCTACATTTCTGCATTACATAAGGCAACCATTCTGCCTTCCGAGAGTAAACGCTATCTCCATCTGCATTTCTGCAATTCATAAGGCTACCATCTGCATTTCTACATTGCGTAAGGCTACCATTCTGCCTTCCGAGACATAACGCTGTCTCCATCTGCATTTCTGCATTACATAAGGCTACTATTCTGGCTTCTGAGACTAAACGATGTCTCCATCTGCATTTTGCATTTCATAAGGGTACCATTCTGCCTTCCGAGACTAAACGCTGTCTCTATCTGCATTTTGCATTGCATAGGGCTACCATTCTGCCTTCTAAGGTTAAGCTCTACCTCCATCTGCATTTGCATGGCTGAAAGATCCCCTCATACTGCATCTCATGGGCTGAAAGATCGCCTTATATTGTATCTGCCTGGCTGAAAGATTGCCTCATGCTGCATCTCATGGGCTGAATGATCGCCACATATTGCATCTCATGGGCTGAAAGGTCGCCAAATTATCCAAAGGCGTCATCGTTTGGAGGCACCATCTTCATAGCCCGAGAACACCATGTCATGGCGTGAGGATCCCTTGTTTTTAATCTTTGCATATCATTATTCAAAGGCGTCATGGTTCGGAGGCACCATCTTCATAGCCCGAGAGAATCATTTCATGGCCTGTGAATCCCTTATTGCATGCCTCATGGTCTAAGGACGTCATCCTAATCGTCCGAAGACAGCATTCATGGTCCGTCGGGAATTTGCATCATGTTTAAATTTATGCACTGTATACACTTGCATTATTTCTAATTGCAGGTGCACCGGTGAGCAAAGGCCATCTCGGCAGGTGCGATCACGCTCCAGTTCCTGCAGCCATATCAAACCTAATCATTCCTAAAAACCTACCACGCACCCGACCCTAGATATTGCGTCCGTTCTTGAAAAGCCTCCATCGGCATGCTCCGCTGACGAATAGTGAACTTTATATGGCATGATTCCTGTATAACCAGAGATATGTAGGCAGCTCAGAAGCCAGGGCGCGACCTAAACCTCTTCGCCTAAACCTCTTCGAGCCGTTTTTCTCGGTCAAAATTGGCCATCATATCTTTACCCGACAACTCTTTCGTCCTTCCTGGGTAAAGAGGGGCAGCTATTGATACCCAATTTTTTCCTATATATTTTTAAATATGCAAAATACCTTCAAAATAGAATATTTAATGCATATATAAGTATGTCCAAGTGTTTTATTATTTTTCTTTAATTTTTAAAGGTTTTTAAACCAATTTATTTCTCTATTTTTATCCATAAAACCCCAATAATAATTTTCAGAATTATTATTTTGGCAATTCATTTATTGCACTTTTATATTTATGCTAAAATATAGCTAAGGTAGTTTTTGCATATTTTAACAAATTTATTTAGTATTTTTAAGCAAAATTGCATATAATTACAATATTAGCCCTTTCAAGATTCAATTGTATTTTATACTCATAAAATTAAGTCCTGTATTTTTAAATTGTTAATTGTATGTTATGGATCATTTTAGTGCTTTCAATTTATTTCCACAAATTAATTTGATATTTTTTATAAAATAAATAGGGAAAATTGACTATTTAAAATCTAGCCATATTTCATTTCAATTACAACCTAAAATTGACCCCAATTTGAACCCAATTTTCCCGCCCAATTCCCAATAAAACCCGACCCCCTAACTCGATTCACACGACCCAACCTGGGTCCCCACCGTTGTTTATTTAGATCAACGGCCACCGGCTGCCCTTTCCTTTTTTAATTCCAAACGACCCCTAAACCTACTTCATTATTCACCTACCGCCGCCTTTGAACCCCTCTTCTCTCTCAACTCTCTCTGAAACTATTACAAACCCTAGCCACCGCCATCAAACTACACCCTAATCCACCCTACTACCTACCTAATCCATGGCCTTCCATGGTCATTTGAGACCTGTACCAGCCTTCCATGGCTTCTATGTGTTTGGTTCTATGGTTTCAGGACCAGACTTCGAAGGAGTTTGGTCCAGTCCTTGCTCGACTGGTGTTCATGGCCTTTCTCCAACCATCCACGACCTTTCTCGGCCATTCATGGCCTTTCAAGGTGGGTCCTTGACCTTTCCTGGTTAGATCGAAAACTTTCAAGGCCTTTCTCACCTTTTCTAGGTTTTTCAAAACCCTAATCTTTAAGGTCTTGCAACTTCCTTTCATCTTTCAGATCTGCTTTAGATCTGTACTTACTATGATTTTCTTAAGGGTTAATCGAAGGTTCTTTAACTTTGCTTTCAAAACAACTCTTCATTTTTTTCCGATTAGGGTTTTCTTTAAGTTATTTCAAAAATCTCTTCTCTGACTTTGACGTGTTTGTGATTTTGCTATGTTTTGCTCATGTTGTTCTTCTATCTTAGTTAGCATGTTGAAAATCCTAATTTCTTTTGGGTCTCATTCGAATCTTGAAGCTGTTTGTTTAAATGTGTACTTGTTTAATTAAGTTCCCCGTTCTTGTTTGACTTATTTGTTTTACCATCTTTTAGATTCGATTGTTGTTGAAAAGCCCTAGGTCTTTGGGTCTAAAATTTTTTGTTTGAGCACTTGACTCGATTGAAAGCTTTTGTTTTAGACTCTCTTTTCTTTATGTGACTTATATGATTACTATCTTTCCACTCGACCATGGCTGAAACCCTAACTTTTCAAAAGATTTCCTCACCTGTTACCGTGAGACCTTCACTTGTTTTGACTCTCTTCTTCACTTTGGCTATACGTGTGAGCCTCTTACTATATAGCTTTGTTCCCTACTAAATCATACGCTTATTTCTGCTACTATTGTATGTTGTTTCTTTTGCCAACGTGCTTGGCCTCGCATTTCTGATGTTCTGTTCACCCCGTTATATACTGAAGTGCAGAAGCATGTTTCTTCCTTGATTGACCTTGATCTTGTGACTGATTTCAAAGGCTTTTCTTATATGAGCCCTGATTTCACTCGCCTGTTTAAAGTTAATTGATTCCTTTCCTTTACAATGATATTTTGCCTTACTGAATCTTTTTCCAAAATAAGCATATTTCTGTACTTAGACTCGATTGCTTACTAAATGTTTTACTGCTTCTTTTATGGCAACAATCAGTCTGTCTCTAACCTGATTTCTTTCCTTATTTGAATCTGTTACTACCCGTTAAACAGTGATTCCTTAATTAAAGGGAATCACTTGTGTAATTGATTCTGACTGGAGATTGTTTCTATATTTGTGTTAAGACTTTACTTATTACCTTATTTCTCACCTATTTTCAAAACTATAAATACCTACCCTCTTTTCTTTCAAGGACGAACCATCTGAGGTCAGAACACATACTTCACTCAAAACTCTCTCTTTCTCTGTTACTACTTGTGTTACTACTTTGTCTAGACAGCTGAAAGCCAAGGCTAAGCAGTGGAAATTTGCTTACTTCTCCTTTTTTGCATTCTCTTCTTACTGGTATGTCCTAGGTAATTTTCCAGCATCAACAACATGTTTCTTTACTATTTCCTTCACTCTTGCCTGTTTCCTGCTTTTGTTTAATCAAGTTACAGTACCAAGCATGCTGTAATCTGCCCCTTCCTCTTCTGAATTAATGTTTTCCTTAGGTATGAACTCTGTCAGTCACTTATTATGACTTATGAATCCCAAACCCCCACATCCCCTTTGTGTTTGTATTCTTTGGTTGGTTTGAGGGAATGTCAGCATTAGACATTGTTGTGCATGACCCAAACCTGACCCTCCTTGAGGTCATATGCTTAATATCCCCTCTATGTGTTGTGTTCTCTGGCTGGTTTATGGGCATGCCAGCACCATCTATTGCATTGCATGTCCAAACCTGACCCCTCCTAGGGTCATATGCTCCCTGCAATGTATTCCCAAACCCCTGACCCCTTTGTATTAAAATGCTGATTCTGTGTAGTGTTAGCTTTACCACTACTGTTTTCAAATTACCCTTACCCCTTACTATTTTCAACACAGTTTTAAACAAATTTCTGCTTCTGCTCTTCCACTAGACTCTTAGACTTAGGTTCTGCCCCTCTTGTGTGAGCCTTGCCTTGGGACTCATGAGTTTGTACGCGGTGAAATCAGAGGACTTAATTTCCCGCTGTCTGACATTCCGAAAACATGCCTTGGGACTTCGAGGGCAGGAGGTCGCAACCGAGTTCTCAACCTCGGGACTAGCCGAGGCTCGACTCAGAGGAAACGAAGAACGAAGTCAGGACAAGAGAGGGAAGCCCTCTAGGCACGCAGCTATGTCTAACAGACCCGACCTGTCTAGAGCCTATGTTGTAGCATCATGTCAAGCCATCCCATCACCGTACTTTGTACTTAATCCCCACATACTCGTAGCTGACACCCCTCACCTATATAAAAGGGACTCGCCCCTCCTTACAAGAGGTGGATGTTGTTCCACTTCTCCATTAAAGAAATAATATCTCTCTCTTTTCTTCTAAGTCATTTATTCTCATAGGCCCGAGGACATTTCGCATTTATTACTTTCATACTTGTTCTTCGCCCGTCTACCTATGCAATGGCCATAAAGAGCCTCACTTAATCGTATTTCTGCTTGTTCTCCCTTCCCCTACTGTCCCTGATAACTCGATCTCGGCTCAAGCCTCGGCCCCGAGGCCTCTATCGATCTGCTTCGCGCTCGGGCAGCAGGCCCCCTCGGTTTGTTTATTCTTTCATCTTAGCTTGTATTTTATCAACATATTTTAGCATCAGTAGCTCTAACAACCAGCTCGGGAATAGATCACGTATTTTTAGAATCCCATTTAAAAATTTAATTGTTGTTACCATTTTCACGATAAACAGTTTGGCGCCCACCGTGGGGCTAAAAATAATAGTGATTATTTTCTTGCTGATTTCGTCACCTAAACGCACGTTATCTTTCACACTTTTCTTGTCCAAGATCTTTTGATTTCAGGTTACTGTCTGGCTCGATAAGCAAAATCGAGAACGACTACCCCGAGAACCACGACGGAAGCAGTATGGCTGTTCCAACGGTTGACGCAACACCACAGGACCCTAATAACGCATCATCGATTTAAGCGGACGCGGGCTCACAAGGCGCGCAACAGTTCAACGAGGCCTCGCGCACTGATGATTGCATACCGCGTGTTGACCAGCAGGAAACGCAAAAAATCCCAGCCCGAGAAGAACAGGAAGTTAATCTCCACAATATTTTTGAAATATTGCAGGCACGAAAGTCGGTTATCGCTCAGCTACAAAGTCGCCCGGGGACTCCCAGCACAATAGCAATGGAGACACCTCCTTACGATGAGCCAATACCTAAGAGGTCAAGTGACGATTAGTCAGTAACCAACCCCGCCACAGTGAGGATGCTTGGGAACCTCTTCAAAGGGATCAAATCAGGTTCGTGGAAGCCCTTACAGCAACCGTCTCCAGAGGGACCAACCCCAGAACTTTCTTCCCGGAAACCCGAAGCGCCAGAACTCCATAGGCGTGATGGGACTTCGGATTCCTACGGGTGCACCACCACCCACGCGTGCTCACTTAAAGGCAGCGACCCCTGAAATGATGAGTTCAAGCCCGTCACTCTGAGGAATCTCGAAGAAACTCTCCCGAAAGAAACCATGACATAACGCAATCGCCTTGCACCTGGCCTCACAGATTCACTCGCCATGCCAGCATGGCCTCCCGCAGAAGCACGCTCCCATACCGTCAAAGCAGTGTCAGGAAGGCCTGACACACCTAAAGCCGAACAAGGAAGAAATGAAATGCCGCAAAAAGCCGCACCCCGTTCCCCGATAAGACGAACGAGATCGCTCCCAATTTCGAGTGGTTGGACAGTACATGCCTTCGCCCGAAGCCTAAAAGAAGCATGCTCGATGACTCCAAGACATTTCAAGCAAAGCCAGATCAGATACCCAGCCGAGGAGTTGTTGGATGACCGCACCCGGTGTCAGCCACGAATCAGAGCCGTGGGTAACCGTCTGAGATCCTCCTCGGGCTCGGTATATCCAAGAAGACTCCCAACAAAGAAGTTGATGCGAAGCAGATGGAGGTATCACCCATGCACAGCGAATGAAAGGAACGACTTGAGGTGCAACCTACCTCGCAAGATTAGGGAGATGGCCCGAGGGAAGCTTCCTCGAGGAACCTCCAATGGAACCAGATTCAACATGGCACAGCTGATAAGGAAACCTCACCCAACCAAGCGCGACTTCAGCATCGCTATACCAAACATCGTGATCACCATAAGCGAAGCCGGGAACGCCGGGCGGCCCAAATCCGCTCGACCAAGACCCTTGCAAAAGAACTATGGCCCGACGCGGGGCGCACGAGGATGCTAGCTCAAGAGAACGACGACCATGAAATTCAATGGATATCGCCACCTAGTAGCATCCAGCGATCAGGCTCGGATCCAGCTCCAAGAGAGAAAGGAGATCAAGAGAAATAAAGTTGATAAGCCACGATGCTTTGCTGCGACTGTAAAGGGGTGGCAGCACCCTCCAAAGCTCCATAAAATACAGAGTGAAAGTGCTCGTCGCCGGGGAAAGATGGTCCGGGGAATATGCCCGGAGGACACCCTTGCATCTAGGAAACGGGACACCGAGACTTCGCCTCGTCCTAGTATTCACGCGTTGGTAACCCCCTCCCTCATTTAGCCTATTCCAAGTAAAGCATGCGTTCATAAATGCAGGTGTTTCAACCAATTACACCAACGGTGTCGGGCCAAAGCCAATAGGGCGGTTTGGGCCAACGAACCAAACCACTCCCGCACTTTGAATCTTTGGTGGATTCCAGACGCCACGACAATCAGGAAGGCCGCTCTCTATGTACAGCCCGCTTGAGCTTGGACTAGAGCGCCGAGCCCGTGAAGCGCGGACGTTTTATTGAAATGACAACGGGTACACCACCCAAAGGCAATTTCGACCCCACTCCGCCAAAAAGATGGAATTCCTGACAAAGGTAGGACTAAGGAATTTCACAAAAAGCTATAGGCGACGGGAGGAAGTCCCTCACCATATAACCAGTCGCAGGCGTAATCTCCTCCGCCCTCTAAGGGATTCAAGGGTAAGTGGAGTCACATATTCGACTAAGCCTAGTTGAACGCAGCAAAAGGCTGCATTAGAGCTCGCACCTCGGAACGGCAGGAACGGACCAAGCCTCGAAAACATTGCCTACACACCCTACAACAGGGAAGGACTACTCTGTTCCTCTATTGTGTATTTCCTTTTAACTAACCTACATGCAGGCAGCCAACCAGAGCATTCAGAAATTCTGAACTCCACTCGGAGATCCGAGGCCTATGTAGGACCCGCCGAGCTCTCTTTCCTCGACCAAATTTTTTAGCCTAAGGGTCCTGCTAGCAAGGTTATTAACAGAGCAGTATACCCTCCAAAAGAGGACCCGACGAGATTGCTGGCCTTCTATCTATAGACAGGCAACGTACGATGGTTTTCTCTTAAAGGTCACCATCCCCTCGAAAGGGCCAATAAATGGCAGGTTGGGTCTCAAAATGGAACCATATAAACAGATCAGATGATCGGAGGAGCAGAGCCCGTGCGGGCCGAGCTCACAACAATGAGACAATATGTATTTACAACATATATTTATGCCAAAAGATAAAGAATACCCTCTTTCGACATTTCTTATTTCGGGGAAGGTGCTTTCAAACATGCTGGCAGCAAATATTTCTCCATTGAATGTGTCCCGATATATACTCGAGGACTTAGCATCAGCAATTCAGTAACTTGCATGACCCCAGGGTCGGAACTCAAGGCTCATCAAGCCCCTGGAAGGCAACTCCGAGCTCACGAGAAGCTGTCTTCAAGCTTAAACAAACTCGATGACTCGGAGACTGCTATTAATTGCCATATAACTGGAAAACCCGAAACTGTAAGACCTCTAGCGGGCAGCCTCGGCATAACCAGATCTATAATAAAAATTGTAAGACCTCAACAGGCATGACAAACTGTAAGACCTCAACAGGCTTGAAAATCCTGATATTTGGCTATACATCGCATTTATAAGACTACCTAAAGGGCATAACCTCGATGTAGACGCCTAAACTATCACTAGGGATCAAAAATGGCTACGGCCAAACGCATACGACTATGGTTGAAACGGCTAACACAACCCAAATAACGTGAGACGCCCGACTGTTGCTAAAGAATCGCAGGCCACTACTCCGAATATACTTTAGAAAGAACCGGTTAAAACAGGCTTCTCTCCATAGGCAAAAACGAGCTCCGACAATGTCGGCTCCAAAATGCAAGAACGTCGATCTACTCGACCTACGAGCTATGAACCTTATGAGGTGCTCGAAACATCGCCTACCACGAATTGAAATCGAGGTTCCTCTGGAACCGACGACGAGTAAGGAAAAAATACTACAAAAAGACTTTAATGAGTGGATGCAAAGCCTACAAAAAGCCCACGAGCAAAAAACAGCGTAAGAGCCATTGTACCCAGCTAAGCAAGCCTACGGACCACATATTGAAAGGTCTCTACGACCAAACAGCGTAAGAGCCATTGTCGCCAGATAAAAAATCTTGACAACTTGAGGATTAAAATGAGCTCAAACCGTAACCCGATTCGGAGACCGGATCTAAAATAGATAACTATGCAAGCCTTCAGGCCACATATTAAAAGGTCTCTATAACCAAACGACGTAAGCACGCCAGAAACTCGATGAAATTTAAGGGTCGATTACAGCTCGAATCGCAACGCGACTCGGAGACTGGACCCGAAAAGTGCAACATGCCTAAGGGCATGGCATAAGCGCCATTATCGCCGTCTGGATACTCGATGAAATTTGAGGGTCGATTGCAGCTCGAGTTGCAACGCGACTTGGAGACTGAGCCAATAAATAGCTAAAATGCAATATGCCTAAGGGCATGGCTCGGATGACACCGTCATCAGCCGATTAAATCCCCAGACCACGTGCACGCAAGATCACTTCAACCTAGAAGCACAAAGGGCCATCATTATCTGCCCATGCAGGCAAGAAAACGCCTAAGGGTCAATTGAAGCTCGAGTCACAGCGTGACTCGGAGATTGGACCCAAAGTAGTTGGAACAACAAATGCCCAAGGGAAAAAGATAAAAGCAACTACCATCCACCCGCACGGGCACAAAAAATCTGAAGGCGGGAAGGCTCGAGCCGAAGCCCGACTCGGAAGTTAAGCCTAAATAGCCAGGCCAAGCACGGAGGCCCCAACACCTACTCACGCCAAGGATCACACTTAAGAGTTCCCGGACCGTCTGATCAGTTCCGGACCGAGAAAGACCTCGCCGAACGCCAAGACCAGCCTACCTGATCGAAAGCAACAACAGAAAAACGGTACAGAAGAAATAAAACTTCAAAACTTCTCCTTATATATCATATGTGCAAGAAAAAGCGTATTCTCCATTTACATGCATGCCCTACATATATCAGGAGCAAAGCAATAAAACAGCAAAATCTACACTCTGCACTAAAAGAACTATAGCTTGCCAAAATCGCCCTCCGTAACATCGACGAGAAGCGACCGAGCATTGCGCTCATCTCCGAGAGAACGAAGCCCCTTGCACCGATCTATTCGAACACCTCTCTCCGGGATTTACAACGAACATATTCCTCGATCCTCCGCTCCCGGTCAAGGGTTTGCTTCAGCTCAGCTTGGGCATCGGCAGCATCCTTCACACAAATCGCCATCTCACGATCGACCTTAGCTCGGTTTAGTACCATCTCTGCCCGAGCGTCAATTATCTCGGCTCTGACCTTTGAGAGATTAGATTCAAGTTTCCCAATCATATCCGCTTGAACTTTGGCGTTGTCATGAGTCAAGCGGAGTTGCACCTCGAGGGCAGGGACCTTGGCCGAGGCACTCATCTCCTCCAAAGCTCGAGCCTGCGCTTGAGCCCTCAGCTCCCCGCAAGCAATTCTGACGCAGTTGAAGTCGCCTTTGAGGTACTCCAAAGCCTCCGACTTTATCCGCAACTGATACAGCAGAAAGGAATCAGCCTTAAGGTTAGAAAGGAGCGAAGCACACACTATAGGAAATTACCTGTTCCGCCAAATAGCTCTCATAGTTTAAGTTCCGGTGTGCCTCATATCTCCAATGCTGCAACTCTACTTCCTTCTCCTCGTTAAGGAGCCTAAGGGATTCGCCCTCATCCCGAATTTTCTAAAGCTTGGCCCCTCGACGGAGCAGCTCAGACCTAAGCTTATCACAAGCCTACACGAGGAAGGTTCAATAAAAGAAGGAGGACACGGGACACATGGAAACTGTACATAAAACTCACCATGAAGTGAAGACGACAGACTTCCTCGAAGCCGTAACACACTCATGTTGATCCTGCCCCTGAGGCCCCAGAAGAACCGGACCCGGGAGCAGCGTGTTCGCTCAAAGGAACCGTCGGCTGTGAATCAGGCACTCTGGGAGCGGCAGACTCGGGCGATGCCCCCTCTCCGGAAATATGAGCCCGACCGGCACCACTGAAAGCTCCATTACATCACAAGTCCTGATCCCTCTCGTTGACATCATCCCTCGAACCAGAGGCCAACGGCTCCTTCCCCTTTTCAAAGCAACATTGCCTCGTCCCAAGGAACCACCCGGTATCTACAAATGGCGGCGATACCTTTACCTTGAAGAACGAGAATCAGGAGCACAATGAATGACATCGAAATGTATGAGCTAGGGGTCGCATCATTGACATAATGTCACCGAAAGAAGCTCGAGGAGTCAAGTGTCAAAATCATTTCCCATCTCTTTGATATGGGAAGCGCGGAGACTATCTGTACACGGTGAAATCAGAGGACATAATTTCCCGTTGTCGAGACATTCCGGAAGCATGCCTCGGGACTTCGAGGGTAGAAGGTCATGATCGAGTTCTTGACCTCAGGACTCGCCAAGGCTCGACTCAGAGGAAACGAAGAACAAATTCAGGACAAGAGGGGGAAGCCCTCTAGGCACGCAGCTAGGTCTGACAGACCCGGCCTATCTAGAGCCTATGTTGTAGCATCATGTAAAGCCATCCCATCACCGTACTTTGTACTTAATCCCCACATATCCATAGCCAAGAACCCCCTCCAATATAAAAGGGACTCGCCCCTCCTTGCAACAGGCGGATGTTGCTCCACTTCTCCATTAAAGCAATAATATCTCTCTCTCTCTCTTTTCTTCTAAGTCATTTGTTCTCATAGGCCCGAGGCCATTTCGCATTTATTACTTTTATACTTGTTCTTCGCCCGTCTAGCTATGCAATGGCCATAAAGAGCCTCACTTAATCGTAATTCTGCTTGTTATCCCTTCCCCATCTGTCTCTGAGAACTCGACCTCAGCTCAAGCCTCGACCCCGAGGCCTCTATCAATCTGCTCTGTGCTCGGGCAGCAGACCCCCTCGGTTGGTTTACTGCTTCGTCTTAGCTTGTATTTTATCACTACACTTAATGTTTTTTAGAATCTACAACTCTAACAACCTGCTCGGGAATAGATCACGTATTTTTAGAATCCCATTTACAAATTTAATTGTTGTTACCATTTGCACAGTAAACAAGCTACCTCTGAACTTGTACACATAAGGGCTGGCGCTTCCACACTGCACTCATCTCTATTTGGTTATGCAAACTTGGGAGTAAGCACTTCCTGGGGCCCCTTGAGACGCATAGGGAACTTTGACACACTCAAGTCCGAGAAAGGCTTTGAAACAAATGGCATTTGAGGTTGTTCATTCCATAACTCAGAGAGGAAGTCAAGAATCAGGTTTCCTCTGGTTGTAGCTTCTTCTTTTACACTTTTTTGATGTAATTCATTATTTAGTTTGTAATAAGTTGTAATAAACATTGGAGCTGGTTAGTGAAAAGGGCTGGGTAATTGTGCATGCTTAACTATTAGAAGGGTAGAGAACATGCCTATAAGACTTGTTCTTCTATATGATTAATTCAGCATTTAGATAATATGCCTATAGGACTTGTTTTTTTAAGTCTACATGTTTAACTCTGCATTTAGAGAACCTGTCTATAGGACCTGTTTTAAATTTTGCATTTAGATAACATGCTTATAGGATTTGTCTTAAATTTTGCATGTTTATTACCACACTTAGACACCATGCTCTTAGGATCTAAAGGGTTATAATCCGGCATCATGTCTAATAGTTTAAAATCAGTACCTTTTTATAGAAATCATGCCTATAGGAATCTCAAGTAAATCCTGCCTGCTTCATTTCACGTTCAACTAGATATCATATCTATATGAATTAAAATTAGCAATAATAGATATCAATGTCTATAGAATCTGAAACCAGTCTAGTCTAAAATCAGTTCAACTCATACTGTTCTGAACTAGTTTTTAAAACAACTCTCTCTCTTCTTATTTATACGGTTTAGAAAGCATGTCTATAGGATCTCAAATCGTTTGTTGTAGAACTGTTAGTGCTTTGCTACATTCTGAATCAGTAATAGATATCACATTTATAGGATCTCACCCAAACACTTAGGCAAGCCTTAGGCGATAACGGCAATAAAAACGAACCCGCCTTTGTTAATGATTAATTGCTACAACTAGCAGGCAGGCCTGATTCAGACTTCTTATCTGATTTATGTAATAAACTGGTCTACCTCAGCAATTAAAACTCCCCTTGCCTTAGTACTTTTAATTCAGACCCCGACTGTGTTTAAGTCATGCTATTTATGTGCTTTGCTTGAGGAGGTATACATGAGCCTTTTAGTTGTTTACATGTTTCCCCCTAATGTGCAGTCCTATGTGTTTTTGTATGTCGCCTTAGCTTTTTCACCTTTTGAAACCTAAATTCAGCCTAATATCCCTCCTCATTAGGAATAGTAGTCCTAAGTTCCTCCGAGATTGATAGGAATGGGACCGGTAATAGAATGCAATAGCTGTCGAGACCAATCGGCGCTTTAATCTGCGCTTTAGTGTAGAGACTCCCAACGTTGATTCTGTTCTAGTTGTGAGGGATTTTCCCGATGTGTTTCCTGCAGACCTACCGGGAATGCCACCGAACAGGGATATTGATTTTGGTATTGACCTGGCACCAGGCACTCGGCCCATTTCTATTCCAGCGTATCGTATGGCACTAACGGAGCTGAAAGAGTTGAAGGAGAAGCTTCAGGAACTCCTTGATAAGGGGTTTATTTGGCCTAGTGTTTCACCGTAGGGTGCTCCTTTTCTATTTGTGAAGAAGAAGGATGGCACCATGAGGATGTGCATTGACTATAGGCAATTGAACAAGGTTACAATTAAGAACAAGTATCCCTTGCCTTGCATTGATGATTTGTTTGAACAGCTTCAGGGAGCGAGAGTGCTCTCCAAGATTGATCTTCATTCAGGGTATCACCAGCTGAAGATCAGAGACTCAGATATTCTTAAGTCAACTTTCAAGACCAGATTTGGTCATCATGAGTTCTTTGTAATGTCTTTTGGGCTGACCAATGCCCCAACAACGTTCATGTATTTGATGAACAACATATTTCGGCCTTATCTCGACTTATTTGTCATAGTCTTCATTGATGTTATTCTAGTGTATTCGCGTAGTCAGGAGGAGCACGCGGAGCCTTTAAGAGTTGTGTTGTAGAGATTTAGGGAGGAGAAACTTTATGCAAAGTTCTCCAAGTGTGAGTTTTGGCTCAGTTCAGTGGCTTTCTTGGGTACCGTGGTGCCCAGCGAGGGTATTCAAGTTGATCCGAAGAAGATAGAGGCGGTTCAGAGTTGGCCTAGACCATCCTCAGCCACAGAGATTCATAGTTTTCTTGGTTTGGCGGGTTATTACCGCCGGTTCGTTCAGGGATTTTCAACTATAGCATCACCCTTGAACATGTTGACTTAGAAGGGTGCTCTATTTGTGTGGTCAGATGAGTGTGAGGCGAGCTTTCAGAAGCTCAACACTGCCTTGACCACAACTCCAGTGTTAGTATTGCCATCAGCTTCAGGTTTTTATGCAATGTATTGTGATGCTTCGAGAGTGGGTATTGGGTGTGTATTGATGCAGGAGGGTAGAGTGATTGCTTATGCTTCTCGCCAGTTGAATCCCTATGAGAAGAACTAACCTATTCATGATTTGAGGTTGGCCGCCATTGTTTGCGCGTTGAAGATCTGGAGACATTATCTCTATGGTGTGTCTTGTGAGGTGTTTGCTGATCATCGTAGCCTCCGGCACTTGTTCAAGCAGAAGTATCTCAATTTGAGGCAGCGGAGATGGTCTGAGCTGCTAAAGGATTATGATATCACTATATTGTACCATCCGGGAAAGGTCAATATGGTGGCCGATGCCTTGAGTAGGAAGGTGGTGAGTATGGGGAGTTTGGCATATATTCCTGTTGGGTAGAGACCTCTTGTATTGATGTTTAGGCCTTGGCCAATCGGTTCGTGAGGTAAGATATTTTGGAGCCCAGTCGGGTATTAGCTTGTGTGATTTCTCGGTCTTCCTTATTTGATTGCAACAGAGAGCGCCAGTATGATGATCCCCATTTGCTTGTCCTTAAGGACAGAGTTCAGCACGACTATGCCAGATATGTGACTATTGGTGATGATGGGGTGTTGAGGATGCAGGGCCAGATATGTGTGTCCAATGTGGATGGACTTCGGGAGTTGATCTTAGACAAGGCCCATAGCTCACGGTATTCCATCCATCCGGCTGCCGCGAAGATGTACCGGGATTTGAGACAGCATTACTGGTGGAGAAGAATGAAGAAGGATATTGTGGAATTTTGTTTACCGTGAAAATAGTAATAACATTTAATTTTGATTATGGGAATCTAAAAATACGTTATCTATTTTTATGCTAGTTTTAAGCAGTTGATGCTATGTGAAAGACTTAGAAACGAGATAAGAGTTTGGAACAAGGCGATAACCAAACCAGTAGGTTAGCGATCGGGGCCTCGAGGTCGATTCCGGTGCTCGGCTGGGAGCTATCGAAGGTACTTGAAGAGCGACTAACAGTTATGATAAAATCAATGAAGGCTCTTTAAGGCCAATAATAAGCAATAAACGAAGAACAATAAGTGGAAGCAATAATATCAAGAGAATGTGTTAGAGAGCAAAGAGAATGTTCTTATGTATTTAGTATGGAGCAACAATTGATTGCAATATGACAAGGATCCCCTTTATATATGAGGGGAATCCCAACATAGTACAAAATACATTAATTACAAAGATATGGAGATGGGAGAGCTAGATGATGCCCTGATTTTGGTTTAGAATAGTCCACAAGACTTTGTCAACCCTAGTCATGTGTCATGGGAACTCCCAGTTTTTACCATAGCCATGGTCAGTATTGTCCTAAGGTTGAGTGTTGACGACCCTCGAGGGAGGAGACTCGGCCGTAGTCTTGAGCCTTCGAGATGATCTTTCGAAGTGCCTTAATGACGAGAAATTGGACCTTCCTATTTCACCGTATACAGATAGTCTCCGTGTTTCCTAGAACAAAGCGATAGGAAACGATTTTGAGCTACTACTCCGAGGAAATGTTTTGTGATCTTCTTTCCTCCCTTCCAAAAAAATGACCTCCTTTTGGTTTCTGCAGCTACCGCTTGGTATCCCGAAGCGGTTCAGGACCTGCCGAGATCGATCAGGCGGTTGGATACCTCATTCTCGTATCTCATCTGGTCTTGGTCCGACCTGGCTAAGACGCGGTGGGTGGCCAAGAATCATGGTAAAGTTCTCCTTACCACCTATATCTTAGCTTTATGCTTCTCCTTGTACCGTTTGTGCTGATAAGTTATGGGCACTGCATTCATGCAGGCCTTGGCAATGGTATGCAGATGAGACAGCCTCCTGATGGCGAGATGGAGTCTTCAGAGCCCGCTAAGGGTAAGAAAAAGAAGGGTAAGGCGGCTGCTGATTCTCCCGTGGCAAAGAAACCTAAGTCACACGGGCCTCGAGCCGCCACCAGGCTCTCGGCTTCAGCTTCCAGGGCAAGTCTCGGCGGTGGAGATGAAGATGATGATGAGGCGAGTGTCGTTTGGTGCAGAGAATGAGGTCGGGCGTGGGAGTCTCGCAGGTTCCTCGATCGGAGGCCGCTGAATCAGGAACTGCCGATTCAAGTCAGTCCCGTACGATGAAGACCCTCAAGGAGGGTGTTAATATGGTCCTGGATCCCATGACCGGATATGGTGTAGTTTCTGCTGGGGGGACCGCTGCTGTCGGTCTTGAAGGGTTTGGGCCGGAGCTTTTTGGGGGCCGGAGTTGCCCATCGGGGACATCGATGCCTTGGATAAATTCAGTTCGGGCCCTCAGTTCTCGTCAGGGAGCTAGGGGACGCCTAGGATATGAAACTGACAAAGTGGGGGGGTACTCTCAAGGGGGGAGCTGCGCTTGGCAACATTCTTGATGATATTGACGATGTTAGCGAGGACATCAATCTCTACGCTCCCGGCGCCGTCAAGGCAGCAGAGAGGTTCCAGCGGCAGGTGATGCTGTTTATATATATTTCTTTAGTCTTAAGCATTATTCCTCATTTTTCTAACTCTCCTGTTTCGCCGTAGTGTAAGAAGATGTATGACCATGCCCTCTCCAGGCTACAGGAGGAGATTTCAAGCCGTGAAAAGGAGCTCGAGAGGCTTACCTCGGGACTGCGAGAGTCGGAGGCTTTCTCCGCCCGAAAAAAGAAGGAGTCAAGCGAGCTTCGGGCTGCTTTGGAAGGAGTGCTCCGAGTAAAAGGTGATCTCGCTGAGCAGGTATTTTCACATGCGTAAATCCACCCTTCGTTCCCATAATTTTATACTGACTGGCTTACCGTTCCATTTGCAGATCGGGCAAAAGGATTCGCAGGTCGGGCAAAAGAATGTGAAGAACCTCAAGATAAGGGAGCGAACGAGGTAGCGACCTTGGAATTGGCATTGACCCATGGTCTTCTCCAAAATGCTCGAAAGGAGATTGTTGCGCTAACTGCGGCCAAGTCCGAGATTGAAGGAAAAGTTGCTACTTATCTGAACGATGCAACCATTGTGACTCAAATAGCCCAAAATATATCGATAGAGGCCGAGCTAAAACTGGCTCGGGTTGTCACTCATGCTAGTGCGAAGGCGAAGAGGGAAGCCTTAGAGGGGGTCAGAGACAAAGGTGTTGATCTCTCAACCGAGATTGAGGAGGCCCGAGAGTTGGAGAGAAAATCGGCGCTCTGAGTCGCTTTAGATGAGGGTCCTGGAGATGGTTCAAAGGGTAGTGGAAATGAAGAGTAGGCATGTGTCGCTTCTGCTTTTCTTTTTTTCTTTCTGTGCATGTACTCCCGGGGAAACAAGTATTGTAAAGACGCCCCTTGTAGATATATTTTTTGCCAATGCAAGAGAATCTTTCTGCTCCAAGTCTTTCCATTCTTTATATCTCGTCGTTCTTGCGAAGTTAGTCTTCGAATTTTAACATTAATTCTTTGGATCCCATACTTGGAGTAATCGGTGCCCCCAAAATCGGGTTCTATCTTGAAATTAGGTTGATAGCTCCTTTGGGGACGATGCTTATGATAGCAGGAAACCCTCGAGGTCTCACTACCTCTCCAATTTCGCGGGATAGCAGCATTCATGCGACCTGATAAAGGGACCCCCGGGTGGTTCTGCCAGTACATTTCCCCAAAAAAAATTGACGTTATCATGGCTAGAATTAATTGGCCCTCTAGGTAGGCGAACAATCGCTGCTTTGCCCCTATATATTCACTCGCTTACTTCTCAAATGGAGATTTTACTACTCTGAGTATTATTTCTTCCATAGAACTTGGTTCTTTGTGCTAGTTTTCTCATCGTTTCAACTCAAAACCTTTGCCCAAATATATCCCCTCCCTTTCCTATTTTTTCGTAGCCATGACTGCAACATCGACATCTGCCCATCAAGGAGAGGGGAATTCTGCCTCTGTTCCGCGTCCAGTCGGTAGTACACCGCCGGTGCTCGGTGAGCGGGCCTCGAGGTGCTTTATCTCGAAGGGAGACTTTACGTTGGAGAGACCTCCCAACATTCAAGGACATTGGGAGCATGCGTCAAGGTTCATCTCATCAGTAGGGGAGGAACACCTCGAAATGATCAGAAAAGACTGCGGATGGGGAGAAGGAGTGGTAATCTAAGTACCTTCCCCTGATGAGAGCATCATGACCCACATCGAGGGGTTTTTGAGCGTGTATACGCGTTCTTCTATGTCGAGTCCCCCCAACCGGGTCATTCTTGAATTCTGTCGAAGATATCAGGATTCGCTGGCGCAGGCTCACCCATCCCTTTGGAAGATAGTGCAGACGATAAGTTACTTTGCAGATAATGCCGGGCTCGAATTCACCCTAAATCGTCTCGTGAGGTTATATCGGCCACTGTGTTATCGGGGTTTGATTACTCTACAACGTTGATCCACTTGGTCCCCTATCGTTAATGATGATGAGGATGAGGACTGGGGGTTGATAAGCCGATTCGTTTGAGCACGAACAGTCGATATCATCCTTGGAGAGTTTCTACCCTTTCTTGAGAAATGGAATTTCACACGTAAGTGGCATACCTGTATTTTTATCTCTTTGTTTGTAGCAGAGGTAGGCTCCATAACGGCATTTTTCTATTTCATTCTTTGTAGCGACTCCTTGGTTGCCGAACGAGGTCCCTGATCTGGCCGAATGTTCCCGCAAGCTGGCATCTTGTTCGACCTATGATAAGCGCAGGTGGCGAGACCTGTCCAAGAGGAGATGGCAGGCAAAGCATCACGGTAGGCGCTTGGTGGCTTATTTCCCCATAATGGTACTTTTCTTTTTAGCGCACTAACTTAGTCGCTGCAGGTGTTGGAGATTTTTCCGAGATAAGGTCGTGCCCCCTAGGGAGTAGGAGAGATTGACGCCCTTGGGGTCGAGGCTAATAATAAGCGGAAAGAGTCTACGAGGTGTGAGGAGGCTCACAGCGGGGCGAGTCCTTTTTAGAGGTTCTAAAGAGGCGAGTCGGCTGATCTTCCAGCCTCGGATGCCTCCGTTTTCGAAAGGACATTACCTATTCCTGTCGAGGGTGCTTCGAAGAGAGAGGGGCATGCGGAGCCTTTTTCTTTTCCTACCAAAGGCGCTTCGGGGGATACTAAGCCATTGGACATTGGCTCGGCCTTTGGTGAGTCTCAACGGCTCGGCTTTATGATAAGCTTTGGTAGCCGGTATAGGCTTATCTCGGTTCCGCACTCTTCCTTTCTTATTGAATTTTCCTTTGCAGGCTTTTGATAGGCTTAAGTCCGAGCTGCTTCGCTATGAGGCCAGGTTGCGAAAATCTTTAGATAGGGAGAAATCCCTTAAGCTTCGTTGTGCGAGAAAGGAAAGTGAGATGGTATCCCTGCGGTGTGAGGCAGATCGAAGTTTGAACTGCGGAAGCCGTCTCGAAAGACATGTAGCCTGTATTTTGTGTTTATGTATGCTCCTTCTTTCATTTTCAGAGTTTAATATTTCGATATTTCAGTTGGAGAGCAAAACAGAGGAACTGGAACGACATTGGGGCAAAGTTGGCCGGGCCACATGCTGCAGGCTCAAGTAGATGCCCAAGTTGCAGCCAAGGAAAATGCTTTGGCAAGGGCTTCTTCCCTCGAGGTGCAAGTTCGGACCGCTCGTACGAATTATTCTACACGAGCGAATATAATCACAAGGCTCGAGTCCGAGCTTTCGAAGGCGAAAGCCGAGGTGGTGAATGCCTGGGCTGAGGCTGTAATGAGCAGCATTAGGGCTGACCAGAAAGTGGCGGCCTATTTGAAGAGCACTGCCAATGCTAGAGCTGAGCTGAGGAGAACTCTTGATTGTGCGAGTAGTAGTAAAGAGTAACTGAAGTGCAAATCTCGGAGGGAAACCCTCGAGGAAACCATGCCACGGGCTCCGATCTTTCGGAAGAGATCAAGAAAGCCAAGGTGGAAGAATATGATTCCAAGTTCCTTCTGTCCAATGCCGAGGATGGCGAGGAAGAGGCCGTCGGGCCAAAGTGCCCAACGGGGATGTTTACTTCCTTCTCTGTTTCTATGTATAGTATTTTTCAAATTATGCTGTAAGTGGAGCTTGTATTTCATTGCATGTAAGTATAAGGGGAACCTCGTGATTTTGTATCTTCTGGGTTCCTATTTGCCTTGATTTTAGCCATATGAACTAGTCTTTGGGTTGTTGGTAATCCTTAGATTCGCAATATGGCCTTGAGGCTCATTAGGCTAGCCCGCAGGCTCTTACGTGCTTTGGTCGAAGCGACCTTTTATGTGGGCTGGAGACAATGGCTCTTACGCTTTTGTTCTTAGGCATTTTTAGTTAACTGTTTTGGGTTCAGTCTCTGAATCGGGTTTCGACTCGAACTCATTCGACCCTCAAGTTTTTTGATTTGTGTAGGCTAGTGACAATGCCTCTTATGCTTTGGGTCGAATCGACCTTTTATGTGGGCTGGCAACAATGGCTCTTACGCCTTAGGTAGAAGCGACCTTTTATGTGGGCTTGCAAAAATGGCTCTTACGTCTTGGGTCGAAGCGACCTTTTATAGGCTTTATTTTTCCCTCGTTAAGGATTGTTTCTGAAATAATTTTTGCCTGACTCTTCGACGGTTTGATAAAAACCTCGATTACGAGTCGTTATGTGGCGATGATCGAGCACCTCGGGAGGTTTGGCTCGGAGGCTGAGTATCTCGAAGACTGTAATTTGGAGCTGACATGGTCGAAGCTCTTTTGCCTATGTCAAGGGTAGCCTGTTTAACCGGTTATTTTCGAAGTATATTTGAAGTATTTGAAGGCCTGTGATTTTGTAAGACGGTCGGGCGTCCCCGAGTCGCGTTAGTTGGGCTGGTACAGCCTTATGACCGTAGTCATTTGTGCTTGGCCGGAGCCATTTTTAATCTCGAGTGAAGTAGTTTCGGCATCTATATCGAGGGTATGCCTTTTAGGGGTATTACAAGATTGATATATAGCCTTAACTTTGAGATCGGGTTTATGCCTTTAGTAAGGTCTTACAAAATTTTCATGCCTTTGAGGTCTTACAGTTTATAGATACTTAGTACAAGTATGGTTCATGCCTCGCTCGAGGTCTTACAGATATTGTCACTTGGTACAAGTGTGGTTCATGCCTTGCTTGAGGTCTTACAGATACTGTTGCTGCCTTATGTAGGTCTTACGAGACCGAGTCTACCCGCTTGGGGTCTTATAGCCTCGGGTTTTTAGTGAGTGGTGTTTGGCGACAGTCCAGAGTCATCAAGGGTATCTTGGCTCGGGAGCCATTACTCGTAAACTTGGTATTGCCTCATTGAGGGCTTATGATTTCAGAGATTCCGACCCGCAAGCCGTGTGATTATTGAGATTTTGACGCTAGTCCCCGAGTATTCGGGGTACTTTCAGTTTTTGAGATGTTTTGCGGTTTTTATGTTACCTCGTTGAGGGCTTATGAGTTTGGAGTTCCGACCCGGAGGTCATTCAGGTGTTGATTTATTGACGCCAGTCCCCGAGTGCTCGGGACGTTTTTAATAGAAGAATCATTTTTGCGAAAATGTCGAGTTTCTTTTGGAGCGTGAGATGCTTTGACGAAAAGTATTCTTTAATTACTTGGTACAAGTATACATGCTTTTGTTGTTAAGGGATTAGTTGCTCTATACGGGCATGGTTCGTCTGACCGTTTGGCCCGGTACACTAGTTTCCTACCGAGGTCCTATTTGAGGTACCTTGCTTTTCTGAGTAGGTGACCTTCCGGGGGGATGCCTCCCAGTATTTGAGGTTTATTGCAAAAGAAGCCTTGAATACTTGCTGAGTCTTCCTTAGGTAGCATGTGGATGTTGCCTCGTTAAAAACCTTGCCGGTAAAACCCATTTTGGGATAAAAACCCGGTCAAAGGAAAAGAGTGCAACGGATGCTTTAAAACCTTAAGGTCTTCAAGCTGGGTTAGTGTTTCGACTGCCTCGGTTGGGCTCCTGCATAAGGATTAGTATGAAATATATGTTAAAATACAAAGGGAGATGGTCATACCTCAGTGTGGGATGTGCCAGCGATGTTTCGAGCTCCGATATGTTCTAGTCGTTTGTGATGAGGATGCGGTACAGTCCACGACTTTATTTAATCGGGCTTAACCGAAGATGTAGTTTGCTGTCGCTATTTGTTTGATTACCCTTTGGCTCCTTTGCGGGTGGAGGTATTGGTGCCGGCGCCACATCATGGACCGTGAACATTTCTCTTGCTGCATGTTGAATCGCGCAGCGGACTCGACCTTAGGAAGAGTGGGCACTAATACTTTTACCCAATAGTGGTATCGGGGTCAATTTCCACAGGGAGCTAGAAAGGGAGTTGGATATTTGCTTAGTCTAGAAATGCGTGTTTGCTTCTAATTTTCTCTAATATTTTTGGGTTTTTATGATTATCAACTACAATTTAATAACTACTAATTATAACTGAATTATGCTAAGGTATTAATTCTAGGTTGTATGCAAGATAGAGAAAGGCACTAGGGTCGTGGCATTTACCTAGGTGGTCAACTAACGGGTAGAGATTACTAATACAAAAATGATGATTATGGGGCTTATGCTATAATCGTTGCACGATTGCACTCACTCTCACACCTCTCGGTAGAAAGAGTGATTTTGCCCAATTGACTCTCTCGAGACCAATTGGGTAGGCCAACAAGCCCAAGCAACTTAGGGTTCAAGTTGGGTAATTACTCTCTCTAGGTTTAACCCGTTAATTGGGACTACCATTCCCATGGGTCCATCCCAATTCCTTGTTGGATTAATTTTGGAGTCATAGACACTCTTTCTCAAGAAGAGTCAAGACCCACTAAGCTAGACTTAGTGTTTGCAACCACCAAATCCTAGTTAAATCATAAAATTAACCCAAATAGCAAACACCCAACATCATTCAAGCATTAAACAATCACACCCATTAATTACCCACACTAGGGTTGAGCCACAACCCTAGCTAATGGGTTTAGCTAGACATAATAGCAACAGAAATTGAAGAAATAGTAGATAAAGTCAACATATTAATTAACTAGAATGTTAATCTACAAGAAACCACGATAAAACAAGATGAAAATGCCCAAAATAGGCTAAAACTAGAGTCTCACGAGTGCTGCTGCTATCTGATGTCTAAAAACTTAACCTAGAAATAATAAAATATTCTATTTATACTAAGCTAGAAAAATTGGACAAAAATACCCCTGCGGGGCTAGCGCGGCCGCGTAGGGGTCTTGGCCTTCGATCACTCACTTCTGAAGCTGGGGACACGGACCGCACAAAGAGGTAGCGGCCGCGCAGGCTAATGGGCGCGGACCGCACAACAATGAAGCGCAACCGCGTGGACACCAGCGCTGACCGCGTAGAAAGGAGCGCAAACCGCACATGGAAACCCTTGAAAATGTATACTCTCTGAATCTCCTAGCTCGGCCGCGCAACAAATCAGTGCGGTCCGCTCTAGGTCCTCTTGTCCCCACTTCAATGATTTTTTGACACTTGAGCAGGTTTCACTCCGTTTCGAGCCGATTTTTGACTTTTGTCATCTTGTCGCTCAAACCTGCAATCAAGCGCACTTTGTAAGCATTCAGGGTCTATTTTATGACAATTCATACATAAAGCATAGGCAAGTATGTGCATAAAACGTGTTAAAATCACAGTTATCAACTCCCCCAAACTTAAACCTTTGCTTGTCCTCAAGCAAATGAGGTAAGACCCACCCCTCAAAAGGAAACATCCAAGTAATTCCAGCTTATCCTAAGGATGCCTCATCACGCATCAATTGGGACTAACAATTGCCCTCGATACGAATGCATCATTAATTTACGAACTATGGATCAAATGTGACGCAAGAGCATCAAGGGTTGACTTGTTTCATCAAGGCGCTTTTCTCAAATACCTTGGTCATTGTGGACCCCAAACTCACACATCCTC
Organism: Nicotiana attenuata; assembly: GCF_001879085.1. Lineage (NCBI taxonomy): Eukaryota > Viridiplantae > Streptophyta > Magnoliopsida > Solanales > Solanaceae > Nicotiana > Nicotiana attenuata. The sequence continues at coordinate 177,246 of NW_017671108.1, forward strand.
AACTCTCCCTAAGCGAACCTCACCTTTTAGAGTAATGACACACAACCCGAGGTTGATGGATTTTTCACTCATTTCTCTCACAAAGAAGGTCATAAGTCCAGCTTTAGGTACCATATGCTTGCCCCTTGTGTAAGTATCCACTAATGTAAGCTTCCCTCAACTCAAGATCATATAGGGCTTTTAAGGAGTCATTGTGAAGGATTTTGGGTAAAGGTAGGACATGTTTTTGTTCATTTAGGTTCAATCTTCCCTTCAGCACTTCTTTTGATTCATTTTGGCATACTTTTTGACTCATTTGAGTATTTCACTTCTTTCAAGGGGTTAGAGAGACACATTGTCACTCTTTCTTTTGCAATTCAAACCTTTCTCCTTTTTCTACTTTTACACAACCTTTTTCACTTTGTTTTTCTTTGAATCCCCTTTTTCGGTTCTTATTCACTTTTGTATTTCTTTTTGTCTTTTTCTCTTTTTCATTGCCTCCCTTTTCTTTTGCTTTTGTGCCTCTTTACCACATTGATGCCTTTCTTGTCTCTTCCCCCCAAACTTAGATATTTGCCATTGCTCAAGGGAAGATTTGGGTGCCAAGAGAGGGTCTCATTGAGAACGGGTATAGGCTTGTAGCTTTGGTTCATGAAAGAAGAAGGTTTAAGGCTCAAAAGGGTTGAACTAGGGATCATTTCATTGGTAGGTCATGGAAATTGTTCAAGTTTTGAAGTTTGGATCAAGGAGGGCCTATATTCACTTCTCAAGTCAAGTTTCATCTATGATTTTGCCTCAACAAACATTCAGGGCATGTTCTAGACCATCGGTTTGGAGCTTAGACTCACAATTCGAATTCTCACCACACACTCTCAAGGATTGCTAAAGACATCGAGTTGAGAACCCACAACGACCTTAGTTCCAATTCAAGCGCACAATGGCCCCCACACGACCATATGATGATTGTTTGGTCAACACAAGAGTCTCAAGGCCACAATTTTCACCATCCTAAACACAACATTATGTCTTTGACCATGGGATCAAAGGCAAATGTGTTAGGCCCAAGTGAAGCTTGCCTGAGGTCCTCTTAACTACAAAATATTGAAAATCAATAGAAGAAAAATCAAAAACGGACTCAAACCCTTAAGAAGGTTGTCACGCCATCTATCATTGGGAAGAGCCACCCGGTTTGCACAACACTCTACCCTAGGAAAGAATTGTGGCATTAAGAAAACCGAGGGCTTACTGAAAACACTAAAACCGAAACAAAAGGCTACGAGCCTCACTACTAGGCTGAAAACGAAAAATTTGAACGAAAATAGAAAAACCAAATGAATATGTACAATGGGGAGTAGAATATACAACGAGGATGAATATATACATAAGATTCTAGAAGTAGCCAAAGTTAAAAGTTATATGCAGGCCAACTATTAAATCCAAAACATAGACTAAAAATGAAATAAATATATACAGTCATCCATTGTATCGGAATCAAAATGGTAGGGCACACCCCCACGAATAAAAGCTGGCATTGTCCACAATGCCAACTACCAAAATAAGCTCAAAAACAGAGAAAAAGGATATAGAAATGCCCCTCAAGCCTGGTCCACAGGCGTGGGGTCTCCTATCATCCCTGGATCCTCTGTAGTAGCCGGGACCTTAGACTGGTCTCCGACCTACTGCTGCTGTGCTGCTGAGACATGAGCTGGATCAAGGACAGGCTGAACCATCGGTGGAACACTGGATGTACCCTCATGAACCTGGGCCACCTCTATCACAACTCCCTCGGTGCTAGGAAGTTTCCTCTTCTTCCTCGGCCTGGGAGTCTCCTCCTGCTATGGCTGAACTGCTGCTGGATCTACAGCTGGCTCCCCGAAGAGTAAGTCAAGTGGCATCTGATCCGCCAAGAGCTTATCCACATCCTCCCTCAACTTCGTCACTGACTCCTTGGAAGCCTTTTGCTTCCTCAACTTCCTGTGCTCCCTAGCTAGTTTACCCAATGCTGTGCTGTGTGCCCCAACTGCCTTAGCCAAGGCATTCTGTGTCTCCATCATCTTTTCCTGGTTGGCCAGGATCTTCTTCAGTATCTCCTCAACAGACTGGCGGATCTCAACTGTGGAAAGGGCTGACTGTGCCTGAACTACAGTGGCCAAGTTTGACAACTTGGATGTCGCAGCTGACATCCAGTTGTTCAAACTGGCTAGACACTGAGCAATCTGGTGGGCAGTGAACCGGTGAGTCTTCGATGAAGGGACATCCGGGTTCGCGGCAGTAAATGAACCAGCAATAGTAGAAGGACCCTGAGGCAATGTCTCACTGGTAGCAGGGATGGTGGAAGGCTCGGTGGACTGCTCAATAACCGCTGGCTCCTCAGACTGGCCAGGTGCAGTGGAAGTGGATGCCTGAGGCTTTTTGGACCTCTTTGTGTTGTCGGGACCCAACTGACTGTACCATGAGTAGGGGGCCACCGGATCTACCTGGACATCAAACCTCTTCTTCTTCACCTTCAATTCTCTAAAGTACAGGGAAAGAGTGTTCGGGAAGGGGTAGTTTGTGTTGGTCTCCTGCCCGACCGTAGAAATCACCCTTGACATGATGTTGCCCACATTCAGAGGAAAACCAGCCATAATAGAAGCCACTAACACTGCACGGGGAATAGGAACTGTGTGATCATGAGTGGAGGGGTCAAGCCTACTACACACGAAGGTCAACCAACCCTTTGCTTCAAAACTGAACGTGTTTCTCAGAATCTTCTCCCCTGCTTTCAACCAAACTGGGACAGTGCCTGGGGCTGCCAAGTGCTGGGCCAACCACGGGCGAACCTCTTCTTTCATTGCCAGCTTTTCTAAGTATTGGGTTTCGTCCTCTTCGTTGAACCCCAAAAACTCATTCAGAGACTTCCCATCAAACATCACCACTTTGTCCCTCACTTGTGTCGCCTTTGAGTCTTTCACTACATGATAAACATTGCAGTAAAATTCTTTCACCATATGTTCATTTGCGACTATGCAGCGTTCCTTGAAGAACCCCCAACCCACTCTAGTACGGAATTGTGCTTGCACATGTGGGTTTAGAGGAAGAAGATCAGAGTCAATAAATTGCCTCTCCGGAATCAATTTTCTTTTGGGCCACCACTCTCGAAATCTGTGGAAGGCTATTTCACTTACAAATCTATTAGCCCATGCTTCTGGTTTTCTTGTTCTATCAACACCACCAACTTGGGGCTCACCCCCTCACCATATCCTGCACTCTCCCCAGATAATGAAGCTGTGGGGGAGGTGGAGTATTGTGCCTCGCTTCTATCTTCGGACTCATCAGACGACTCTAAAACTACATTCACCGGTTTTTTGAGGTTTTTATCAGCTGGTCCCTTGGAGGTAGGTGAAGTTGAAGGAGAGTCATGCAATTGGAGCGGAGAGAGACAGTGTGAGTGGGGGCTGATTCTGAGGTGATGCTCCGGGAGGGTGAATACTCACTCCCCGAAGAGTGGGAGGCAACCCTATCAGCAGCCCGTATCAGCTTACGGGTCTTTTTAATGTTTGCCCGGGCCTAGGGAGTGAGTTTAACAACCCGCTTTCCTTTTCCCCCTCGGGAGGAACCACCCCTCCCGGGTTGTTGTTCTTTTCCTCCTCGTTGCTTAACCATGATCTGCAAAGAAAAGTCTAACATTATTAGTTGAAGCATATGCAGTGAATTGGATGGTACAGTTGAAAGCATGGTTTAGAAACAGGGTTGCAGAATAGAAGGGGCGCGGACCGCGCAAAAGTGTCACGCGGACGCGGTGGGTAGCGCGGACCGCGTAAAACTGGAGCGTGGACCGCGCTTATGATGTTCCAGAGACACCCCTCTCTGAATCTCACCGACACGGTCCGCACTGTTTTGGACCGCGGCCGCACTAGGCTGGCGCGGACCGTGCAGAAAGGACGCGCGGTCGCGTAGGGCAGACAATGAATTGAGTATGGGGATTTTCATTTAAGTCCAATTTTTTTTGCTCAAATTATGGGTCCTAATTGTCCCTACTCAGTTACTAATCAAGAATTCATGCCCATTGTTTCACATAAACACACAAAATCTACCCTAACAAGTAAAACTAAGAGAGAAAGAAGAAAATAAGAAGTTATACTAATAGAAAGCAAATAAAAATAAAAAGATTAAACTATGAATGAGATTAGTGAGGAATGTTACCAGGGGTTGTGAAAGTTTTAACTACTTGAAGCAAGTTCTTTTGATGCACAGTGAAAATTTAGAGCTCAGGTAGAAAATTGGCGAAAATGTTAAAATGAAGCCTAGGTCTCTATTTATAGAAAACACTGTGGGACCCATTACTTACCCACCAGCGCGGCCGCGCAGAAATGGCCGCGGACCGCGCTGGATTTCCAACTTCCTCAATTGCCTGAACAACCCACGCGGACCGCACTGTTTTGGTGCGCGGCCGCGTGGGAAACTTCAGAGAGTATGTAACTTGGGATTCTCCCGCGCGGACCGCACAAAAATGTCACGCGGACCGCGCATCAAACTGCAGAGACTCAGCTCCCATTTCACCAGCCTATGCGGACCGCACTGTTTTGGTGCGCGGCCACCTAGGCAAACTTCAGAGACATTATAATTTTTGCTACTTTTGCCCTGCACCGGTCCAACATAACCCTGCAACATCTCACAAACCATGAGTTGAAAAATCTTAATCCACAACGGAAAAAATGAAAAGAAAGAAAAAGACATGGGTTGCCTCCCAAGAAGCGCCTGATTTAACATCGCGACACGATGCATTTTACCACAATATCACTTCAAATGAAGGAGTGCCACCACGTGGCTGTCATCAATCTTCCCCAAGTAATGCTTCACATGATGCCCATTGACTCGGAAAACTTCACCATTTTTGTTCTTGAGATCAATAGCACCAAATGGGGTCACCCTAACAACTTCAAATGGACCACTCTACCTAGACTTGAGCTTTCCCGGGAATAACCTCAACCGGGAGTTGAAAAGAAGAACCATGTCACCCACCTTGAATTCTTTACCCTGAGCATACTTGTCATGGAGGTACTTCATTTTTTCCTTGTACAAAGACGAGCTGGAGTAGGCATGAAATATAAACTCATCAAGCTCATTCAATTGCTCCACTCAGAGATTGGCTGCAACATCCCATTCCAAGTTCAACTTCCTCAATGCCCACATAGCCTTGTGCTCAAGTTCCACCGGAAGATGGCAAGCTTTACCAAACACCAACCGATACGGAGACATACCAATTGGAGTCTTGTAAGCCGTCCGATAAGCCCAAAGAGCATCATCCAATTTCTTCGACCAATCGGTCCTATTAGCATTCACCGTTTTGGACAAGATACTCTTTTATCTCCCGATTTGAGACTTCCACTTGTCCGCTAGCTTGTGGATGATAGGGGGTGGTCACTTTGTGGTTAACTCCATACTTAGCAAGCAATGAGTCGAAAGCCTTGTTGCAAAAATGGGACCCCCATCACTAATAATGGCCCGAGGAGTACCAAACCTCGTAAATATATTTTTTTTCAAAAATGCTACAACACTTTGGGCTTCATTGTTGGGTAGAGCCACGACTTCCACCCACTTTGAGACATAGTCCACCGCCACGAGAATATAAGTATTACCACAGGAGCTCACGAACGGACACATGAAATCGATGCCCCAAACATCAAAAATATCCACCTCAAGAATTGTATTGAGGGGCATCTCATCCTTCTTGGAAATACCGCCGGCTCTTTGACATGCATCACATCTCTTCACCAATTCACTAGCGTCCTTGAACAGCGTGGGCCAATAGAAGCCGCAACTCAAAACTTTCGAGGTTGTCCTCACCCCCCCGTGATGGCCACCATAGGGAGAAGAGTGACAAGCCTCCAATATGCTCATTTGTTCACTTTCCGGTACACATCTCCTTATCACTCCATCCGTGCAAATTCTAAACAAATACGGATCATCCCAATAGAAATCCAAACTATCCCGCTTGAGTTTCTTCCTTTGGTTGGAAGAGAGCTCACACGGGATGTTACCAGTCACAATGAAGTTGGCGATGTTCGCGAACCATGGCATTTCACACATAGAAACGGAAATAAGCTGCTCGTCAGGGAACCTATCATTAATCTCAATACCATCACTTGGTCTCCCATCTTCCTCTAATCGGGACAAATGGTCAGCAACTTGATTCTCACTTCCCTTTCTATCCACAATCACTAAATCAAATTCCTGAAGGAGTAGCACCCATCTCATCAATCTTGCTTTCGAATCCTTCTTAGTCATCAAATACCGAAGGGCTGCATGGTCCGTGTGTATGATCACCTTTGCCCCCATAAGGTAAGGTCTAAATTTCTCCATCGCGAACACAATAGCCAATAGCTTCTTTTCTGTCACTGTGTAGTTTCTCTGGGCCTCATTCATAGTCTTGCTAGCATAATACACATGATGGAACATTTTGTTGATTCTTTGGCCTAGCACCGCCCCAACCGCTACATCACTCGCATCGCACATAAGTTCAAAAGGCAAGTTCCAATTAGGTGCAGTGATTATAGGGGTTGTTGTCAACTTGTGTTTCGGTAGCTCAAAAGACTCCATGAACTTCTCATCAAAGATAAACTTGACATCCTTCTCTAACAACTTGCAAAGCGGGTTCACAATTTTTGAAATTTTTTTAATGAATCGCCGGTAGAACCCGGCATGACCAAGAAAACTCCTCACCCCTTTGACAGAAGTAGGGGGAGGGAGTCTTGAGATAACCTCTATTTTTGCCTTATCAACTTCAATTCCTTTCCTTGAGATTTTGTGACCCAATACAATTCCCTCTTGCACCATAAAGTGACATTTCTCCCAGTTGAGCACAAGGTTGGTTTCTTCACATCTTGCCAAAACCCTATCCAAGTTCACCAAACATTCTTCAAATGAATCTCCCACCACACTGAAGTCGTCCATGAATACTTCCAAGATATCTTCCACCATATCGGTGAAGATTGCCATCATACATCTTTGAAAGGTCGTTGGGGCGTTACATAGTCCGAATGGCATTCTCGAGAAAGCGAACGTGCCATAAGGACATGTAAAGGTTGTCTTCTCCTGATCCTCTGGGGCAATATGAATTTGATTATACCCCGAGTAGCCATCTAGAAAATAATAAAAGGCCCGGCCCGCAAGACGATCAAGCATTTGGTCCAAGAATGGTAGTGGGAAATGATCTTTTCTTGTCACCTTGTTCAGCTTTCTATAGTCCATACACACTCTCCAACCCGTAACTGTCCGAGTAGGAATCAACTCATTGTTGGCATTGGTCACTACCATCATTCCACCCTTCTTTGGAACACATTGGATCGGAGAGGTCCATGAACTGTCCGAGATCGGGTACACTACACCGGCGTCAAGCCACTTGATAACCTCTTTCTTTACCACTTCTTGCATCACCTCGTTGACTCTCCTTTGATGTTCAAGAGATGGCCGTGCATCCTCCTCCAAGATGATCTTATGCATGCAGAATGTGGGGCTTATTCCCCTGATGTCCGCCAAAGTCCATCCTATTTCCCTTTTTCGCTTTTGGAGCACCTCCACAGTGGCCTCAACCTGCAAGTTAGTAAGGCAACAAGAAAGAATAACTGGAAGAGTAGAATTAGAGCCCAAGAATTCATACCTGAGGTGTGGAGGAAGTGGTTTCAACTCCAACACCGGTGGCTCCTCAATTGATGGCTTGGTTGGCGGAGTTTTGCAATTTTCAAGATCCAAAGATAGTTTCCTAGGCTCATATGAATATGAACCCATTCCATGCAATGCATTCACGCACTCCACTCTACCGGCATCATCATTGGCATCCATGTTAAGAAGCACGGCTTCAAGAGTATCTTCAACATTAATCAAGGCACTTGTGTCATCCACTATCACCGCCGTGACAATGTCCACAAATGAACACACCTTCGTACTATTGGGTTGCCTCATTGACTTGCACACATGAAATACCACCTTCTCATCTCCCACACGGAATGTTAACTCCTCTGCTTCCACATCAACCAATGCCTTCCCCGTAGCTAGGAAAGGTCTTCCAAGAATAATAGGCACTTCGAAATCCACTTCGCAATCCAATATGACAAAGTCGGCCGGCAATATGAATTTGTCCATCCGGACAAGCACATCATCGATTATACCTAAAGGTCTCTTCATCGACCGGTCCGCCATTTGAAGTCTCATGGAGGTTGGCCTAGGTTTCCCAATTCCCAAAGTCTTGAAGACTGAGTACGGCATCAGATTAATGCTAGCCCCCAAGTCACATAGGGCCTTAGCAAAGTTCGCACTTCCAATAGTGCAAGGAATAGTGAAAGCTCCAGGGTCCTCAAGTTTCAGGGCCATAGAATGCACAATCGCGCTAACTTGGTGCATGATCTTTATTGTTTCACACTCCATAGAACGCTTCTTGGTGACTAAATCCTTCATAAATTTTGCGTACCCAGGCATTTGTTCAAGTGCCTCCACTAAAGGAACATTGATTGTGAGGCTCTTCATCATGTCTATGAATTTCTTGAACTGATTGTCGCTCTTTTACTTTGCTAACCGCTGAGGATATGGTGGAGGTGGTCTAGGCAAGGGTGCCTTTGCCTTGGGCACCGCCGGCTCGGGTATATCAATAATGTGTTCCCTAGACGGGTTCACGGTCTCTTGAGTCTCTACCCCGGCCTCATCATCAATATCAATCCGCACATCATTTGTCACTATTGGTTCAACCACATTGTCAACATTCAAAGGTGCATCATCATCATGCAACTCAATTTCATCATTCACAACTTGATTCTCAACCGAGGCATGCACATCACCGCCTCTTTCACTCCTAGTTGTAACCGCCATCACATGATTGTTACCCCCTTTCGGGTTCACTACCGTATCACTTGGTAGCGCACCTTTTGGGCGGGTATTTAACGCTTGAGAGATTTGTCCTATTTGCACCTCTAGGTTCCGGATAGATGTGTTATGCGAAGCCAATTGTGCATCAGAATCTTGGTTCTTTTTCATCATCTACTCGAACACCATTTCTATCCGTCCCATATCACTTCCAGAAGAACTAGGCCCTTGTGACTAAAAGGGGGGTGGATTGTTTGGTTGTTGGAACATGGGGGGCCTTTGAAAGCCTTGCCCCCGACCACCATTATTCCACCCTCCTTGATTGCTATTGTTGTTGTTGTTCCCATTCCAATTGCCTTGGTTATTACCTTGATTACCCCAATTGTTGTTTTGATTGTTATTGTTCCAATTGTTGCCACCCTGTTGTTGATTATTGTTATTCCAATTGCCGCCTCCTTGTTGATTGCCCCAATTCCTTGGGGGCGCCATTGTTGATTCCCTTGATTTCCTCTATTTCCTTGGTAGTTATTGACATATTGGCACTCCTCACTTTGATCATCAAAACACTCGCTCGAATAACCACCACCATCATTGTTGTTGTCAAACTGCTCACCGCTACCTTGAGGTTGTTGTTGCCCTCTTTGCCTCCTTTTTAGCATAGAAACATTCTCCATTGCATTGACTTGGCGCAGGTTTTGTACTTGTTGCAATTGCGCCTTCGCCAACTGATTCATTGTTGTTGTAAGTTCGGCAATAGCTTGGCCATGATCACTCAACTCCTTGTGCAAATGGATGACCGTGGGGTCACCTTGGGGTACATTCGCTCGGCTTTGCCATGCCGAAGAGGTGTCCGCCATTTCATCAAGTACGTCACATGCCTCTTGGTAAGAAAGTTTCATAAAGTTCCCACGGCCAATTGGTTCACAATGCATTGATTAGTGGTGTTGATGCCCCTATAGAAAGTCTGCTGGATCATCGCCTCAGTCAT
>NW_017671108.1:188780-250067 GCF_001879085.1 Nicotiana attenuata
TTCTATTTATACTATGCCAGAAAAATCGGACAAAAAATACCCCTAGGGGGCCGGCGCGGCCGCGTAGGGGTCTTGGCCTTCAATCATTCACTTCTGAAGCTGGGGACGCGGACCGCACAAAGAGGTAGCGCGGCCGCGCAGGCTGATGGGCGCGGACCGCGCAACAATGCAGCGCGACCGCGTGGACTCCAGCGATGACCGCGTAGAAAAGAGCGTTGACCGCGCGTGGAGACTCCTGAAATGGATGCTCTCTGAATCTCCTAGCGCGACCGCGCAGCAAATCAGTGCGGTCCGCGCTAGGTCCTCCTGTCCCTACTTCAATTATTTTTTTGACACTTGAGCAGGTTTCACTCCGTTTCGAGCCGATGTTTGACTTTCGTCATCTTGTCGCTCAAACCTGCAATCAAGCGCACTTTGTAAGCATTCCGAGTCTATTTTATGACAATTCATACATAAGGCATAGGCAAGTATGGGCATAAAACGTGTTAAAATCACAGTTATCAGTGCCCCAGCGAGGCCTTATTTCAGTGCGATGCCGGAGGGTTCTTACCGCCCACCAGCTACTCAGGGTTCCTCCGTTGGGTATTCTGGATATCAGGATTCTTCTAGTGCTCCTTTCAGTGCCATGCCAGAGAGTTCCTATCGTCCACCAGCTATCCAGGGTTCTTCCAGTGGGTATTCGGGTCAGCAGACTCAGACATCAAGGCAGCAAGCTATGGTGCCTAGAGTATGCTACGAGTGTGGAGATCCGGGTCACCTGAAGAGGACTTGCCCCAAATTTCGGGGTAAGGCAGTACAGCAAGGTCAGCAGCCCCAGACTCCGGCACCAGCTGCCTAGCCACCTAGAGGTGGAGGGCAGATGGGTAGAGGCCGTCCTAGAGGTGGAGGCTAGACAGGGAGAGGTCAGCCAGCTACTCCCCAGTCAGGTGGAGGCCAGGCAGCCGGCGCTCCAGCTAGATTCTATGCTTTTCCGGCCAGGCCAGATGCATTGGCCTCAGATGCCATCATCACAGGTATTATTTCCGTTGGTGGTAGGGATGCTTCGGTATTATTTGATCCAGGGTCTACTTCATATGTGTCGTCTCTGTTCGCTCGCTTTCTGGTTGTTTCTCCTGAGCCTTTGGGTGTTCCTGTTCATGTGTCTACTCCTGTGGGTGATTCTGTGATTGTGGATCGGATTTACCGGTCCTGTGTGGTCACTTTCTGTGGTTTCGAGACTAGAGCAGATCTTCTGTAGCTGGACATGATCGATTTTGAGGTCATCTTGGGCATGGATTGGCTATCTCCATATCACGCCGTCCTTGATTGCCATGCCAAGACTGTTTCACTAGCAATGCCAGGGTTGCCGAGATTAGAGTGGAAGGGGTCCACAGTTGACATGCCTAGCAGGGTTATCTCTTTCCTGAAGGCTCAGCACATGGTTGGAAAAGGGTGTTTGGCTTACTTAGCTTATGTTCGAGACACCACTGCAGAGTCTCCGACGATTGATTCAGTGCCAGTAGTCTGAGAGTTCGCCGATGTATTTCCTTCTGATCTTCCCGGCATGCCTCCGGATCGTGATATTGATTTCTGCATTGATTTGGCCCCAGGCACTCAGCCTATATCTATTCCACCGTACCATATGGCCCCTAAGGAGTTGAAGGAGTTGAAGGAGCAGCTAGAGGAGTTGTTAGGAAAGGGGTTTATCAGGCCCAGTGTGTCGCCTTGGGGCGCACCAGTGCTGTTTGTGAAAAAGAAGGATGGGACTATGCGGATGTGCATTGATTACCGCCAGTTGAACAAAGTCACCATCAAGAACAAGTACCCGTTGCCTCGTATTGATGATTTGTTTGACCAGCTGCTGGGTGCTAGGGTGTTCTCTAAGATTGACCTGAGGTCAGGGTATCATCAGCTGAAGATTCGGGACTCGGATGTCCCGAAGACTGCATTCCGAACTAGATATGGCCATTATGAGTTTCTAGTGATGTCTTTTGGCTTGACCAATGCGCCAGCAGCATTTATGGATCTGATGAACAGGGTATTCAGGCCTTATATTGATTCCTTTGTTATCGTCTTCATTGACGACATCTTGATATACTCGTGTAGCCTGGGAGAGCACGAGCAACATTTGAGAGTAGTGCTTCATACCTTGCGAGAGCAAGAGCTGTATGCTAAGTTCTCCAAGTATGAGTTTTGGCTTGAGTCAGTGGCATTCTTGGGGCATATTGTATCCGGAGAGGGTATTAAGGTAGATCCCAAGAAGATTGAGGCAGTTCAAAGTTGGCCACGTCCCACTTCAGTGATCGAGATCTGGAGTTTCCTGGATTAGCCGGTTATTACCGGTGATTTGTGCAGGTTTTTTCATCTATTGCAGCACCTTTGACTGGACTAACCCAGAAGGGTGCCCCATTCATTTGGTCCGATGATTGCGAGGGGAGCTTTCAGAAGCTCAAGACAGCTTTGACCTCGGCACCAGTTCTTGTATTGCCTTCCGGTATGGGGATGTATACTGTATATTGCGACGCCTCACGCGTTGGTTTGGGATGTGTGCTGATGCAGGAGGGGCGAGTTATTGCATATGCCTCGCGTCAGCTGAAGATTCACGAGAAAAATTACCCTGTGCACGATTTGGAGTTGGCAGCGATTGTTCATGCTCTTAAGATATGGAGGCACTATTTGTATGGGGTGCCTTGTGAGGTTTACATCGATCACCGCACTTACAGCATTTGTCAAGCAGAGGAATCTCAATTTGAGACAGCGCAGGTGGCTTGAGTGCTGAAGGATTATGACATTACCATTCTTATCATCCGGGGCAAGGGGAATGTGGTCGCGGATGCCTTGAGCAGAAAGGCGGAGAGCATGGGTAGCTTGGCATTCATTCCAGCAGAGGAGAGACCCCTAGTTCTGGACATCCAGTCCTTGGCTAACAGGCTTGTGAGGTTGGACATTTCAGAGTCCAACCGAGTTCTAGCATGTGTGGTTGCTCAGTCCTCGTTATTGGGGGAGATTAAGGCCCGACAGTATGATGATCCACATTTGGCGGTTCTCAGAGAGACGGTACTTCAGGGAGGTGCCAAGGAGGTTTCTATGGGCGAGGATGGTGTTCTGCGACTCCAGGGTCGTCTATGTGTTCCTAATGTTGATGGTCTGAGGGAGAGGATCCTAGAGGAGGCGCACAGTTCGCGATATTCTATTCACCCGGGAGTCACGAAGATGTATCGTGATTTGAGGCAGCATTACTGGTGGCGGGGGATGAAGAAGGACATAGTGAAGTATGTGACTAAGTGTTTGAGCAGGTCAAGTATGAACATCAGAGACCAGGCGGCCTACTTCAGCGGATGCCTATACCAGCGTGGAAGTGGGAGCGCATTACCATGGACTTTGTAGTTGGGCTACCGCAGACTTTGCGGAAGGTTTTCAGTGTGAGTCATTGTGGATAGATTGACCAAGTCGGCCCATTTCATTCCAGTGGCGACTACTTATACAGCAGAGAGGTATGCTCAGATCTATATTTGGGAGATAGTCCGATTGTATGGTGTGCCGGTGTCCATCATATCAGACAGAGGCCCTCAGTTCACTTCCCATTTCTGGAGAGCCGTGTATAGTGAGTTGGGGACTCATGTAGAGCTTAGCACAACATTCCATCCTCAGACCGACGGACAGTCGGAGCGGACGGTGCAGATTTTAGAGGATATGCTTAGAGCATGTGCGATTGATTTTGGAGGGCAGTGGGATCAGTTCTTGCCCTTAGCGGAGTTTGTGTACAATAACAGCTACCAATCCAGCATAGAGATGGCCCCGTACGAGGCTTTATATGGTCGACGTTGTCGTTCTCCTATCGGGTGGTTTGAGCCTGGAGAGGCTAAGTTACTTGGCACAGATTTGGTACAGGATGCCTTGGATAAGGTAAAGTTGATTCAGGAGAGGCTTCACACAGCTCAGTCCAGACAGAAGAGTTACGCGGACCAGAAGGCGCGTGATGTATCATTCATGATTGGCGAGAAGGTTCTCTTGAAAGTCTCGCCAATGAAGGGCATTATGAGGTTCGGGAAAAAGGGAGCTAATCCCCAGGTTTATTGGGCCCTTCGAGGTGTTGAGACGAGTTGGGGAGGTTGCCTATGAGCTTGCTTTACCCCCCAGTTTATCGGGAGTTCATCCAGTTTTCCACGTTTCGATGCTTCGGAAGTACCATGCCGACCTATCACACGTGTTGGACTTCAGCACCATTTAGTTAGATGAGACCTTGGGCTATGAGGAGGAGCCAATTGCTATTATTGATAAACAGGATCGCCAACTGAGGTCCAAGAAGATTTCTGTGGTGAGAGTCCAGTGGAGGGGCCAACCGGTCGAGGAGGAGACCTGGGAGTCCGAGGAGGACATGCGGAGCAGATATCCCCCACTTATTCAGCAGTCCAGGTACTTTTCTATGTCCGGTCGAGAACGAACGTTTGTTTAAGAGGTGGAGAATGTAACGACCCGACCGGTCGTTTTGCCTTATAGAACCCTGTTCCCCTAAATAAAGCCTCCCGTACTTGCTTTAGCTAAATTACGACTTGCGGGGGCGGTCAGTTCGGGAGTTAGAAGAGTTTTGAGTGAAAAATGCCTAATTGTTTCTTTAAGAATTCCTTAAAAGGCCAAGTTTGACTTCGGTCAACTTTCTTGGGAAACGGACCGGATTCATGATTTGGCAATTTTTAAGGGTCCGTGGGAAAATATGGGACCTGGGCGTATGTCCGGAATCGAATTCCGAGGTCCCTAGCCCGAGTAATGAATTTCTATTTAAAATTGTTTAATTGAAGTTTTAAAGAATTAAAGAAACTAAGTAATCATAGATCCCTTAGGTATCTGGTTCGGATTTTGGTTCCGAAGCTTGGTACACCGTAATGTCGTTTAAGACTTGCCCGTAAAATTTGGTGCCAATCCGAGTAGTTTAAGGGCGTTTTGACCCGTTAAAGGAGAATTAAGAACTTGAAGATTCAATAGTTTGATTCATCTGGTGTTAGGGGGTGATTCCAAGATTTAGCGTTGTTTTGGGAGTTCCGAGGGTTCGAGTAGATCCGCCTCGTGATTCCAGACTTGTCGGTATGTTCGGGCAGGGCTCGGGAGCCCCGAGCGTCAAACGAGCGAGGTTCGAGCTAAGTAAGAAAATTGAAGAAGAGCTGAAGTTGCTGCTTCTGTCATAACCGTATTTGCGGTTCTTGGACCGCAGAAGCGGTACCGCAGATGCGGTCAGCCCATCGCAAAAGCGAAAAGGGGCAAGGGGAAACCGCAGAAGCGGCCCAGAGACCGCAGAAGCGGTTCCGCTTAAGCGGCCTCTAGACCGCAGAAGCGGTCCAGCTCCTTAGGCCCAAATCCACAGAAGCGGCTCGAAATCCGTAGAAGCGGACCCGCAAAAGCGGGCACCTGACCGCAGAAGCGGTCCAGGCTTCTTGGGCCATCTCCACAAAAGCGGGCCTGTTTCCGCAGAAGCGGTCATGGCACCGCAGAAGCGGAAATCGCTGGGGCAGAGAGTTCATTTAATTCGAACTCAAAGCCATTTATCTCATTCACAACTCCACACTTGGGCGATTTGGGTGCTTCCAAAGAGAGAATTTCCACATAGTATTGTAAGGTAAGTAATCTCCCTCCATTCTTAGTTTAATTACATGAACATTAGGTACATTAAACACTAAAATTAAGTAAAAATCAAGGGTTAGAGCTAGACCTAGGATTTTAGTAAAACTAAGATTTAAGCATGTAAATTGCTATGTAATGAACTAGAAATGATATATTATTGATCCTTAGGTTGTAGAGAACAATTTCCTTCGAAAAATATCGGAATCCGGGCCCGTGGGCCCGTGGTCGGAATTTAGGAAAACTTGTGAAAAGGGTTGGGAAATGGCTTAAATAGTTAGAATTTGATTTTGAAAACTTATATTGACTAGTTCTTACTTCCTTTAACTAGTTTGTGATCGTTTGGCTCCGACTTGAGGGCTTGGACTTGTTTTTGATGTTGGAAGTGCGCGTTGGAGCGAGGTGAGTCTCCTTTCTAACCTTGTAAGAGGAATTGTCCCCGTAGGTATAATAATTGAATTATTTGTCATTGTATTCGGGGACTACGTACGTACTAGGTGACGAGAGTCCGTGGGTAGCGACTATTATGCTAAGTTCGGGTAGTTTAGGACCCATGAGCATGCTTTACGTGATATTCTAGTATAGTTGATAATCTGGGATTTAATGAACTCTTGTGATTAAGAAGAATGAAATTAGGAAATGACCCTTAACCTATTTGGTTCTTAAAAGAAAATAATTGGCATTTCTATGTACGGCCACCCTCATATGTGTAGTGATTGTTGTTATTGCGTGGCAATGAGTTTATTTCTATTTGACGGTGTCGCACGGTTGATTCGCGAGCGGGGTAATAGATGCATCTATGGTTCGAGCCATTCGATCCTCGGCAGTGCACAATTTACTATTTTTATGTTGGATCGGGCCGTACGTTCCTTGGTGATTATATGCGCATGACTTATGTGACCCTTTTAATGTGGGTTAGGCCTCATATTTACTTTCATGTATAGATGGACACTCGTAATGACAACCTAAAGGAAGAATTGATGTTTTGTACTTGCTAATTCCTATAAACTGAGTTATTACTGCTTGTTATAAATTCTTCTCATTTTACTCGACCTTAGTAAGTATCAAGTCGACCTCTCGTCTCTACTTCTTCGAGATTAGACGGGATACTTACTGGGTACATATTGTTTATGTACTCATGCTACGCTTCTGTACTTAACTGTAGAGGGTCTGAGGCAGGTGGATCTGGTTATCACTCTGGTGCGCATTCGTGAGCGGACTTGGGACTTCTACGGTGAGCTGCTTTCCCTCCATGTCGATCCGCAGCCGAAGTAATCTTTCTTTTGTATTATTGTTTTCTGTCTATTCGGATTCAGACAGTAGGGTAGTGTGTTATTCTTTTGGATGTATATTCTACTAGTTGCCCGTAGCTTGTGACACCAGGTTCTGACACACTTTGGTAGACGATTATTTTGGGGTTGTGTAATTATATTATTACAGTATTCAGCTCTTCTGGTTTAAATTCCAAATTGAGTGTTTATTTCAGTTATTCTAATTAAAAGCAACATAAGTATTTTAGAAGTGTTTCCGCAATTGACTTGCCTAATAAGGGTATCAGGCGCCCTCATTACCTATTGTGAAAATGGGTCGTGGCAACTTATGTGTTGAGCAAAAACTAATTTTCAAGATCTAAACTATATTTAGCTACTTCCAGATTAATTGTCTGACGGAAGGAAATATATGATTCACTGCATATTGGTTATAGGGGTGTACATTATTGAAACTTGTGAAGGTATTGTTACTCGGATAATGTGTTTCGTAAATATGGATAGGTTTTTTATACATTAATCTTGTATTTAAGAAGTGCAATTGGACTATATATGAAAATTACATGCTTTGAAAGAGAGGAAAGTATACAATATTCAGGTGTTCCTCTCATTGTTGTTATCTTTCAGATACTTAATATGATCTTCATAATTTTCTAAAAGGAAATTTTCTTTTTAATTTTTACAGGGTTTGAAGAGTTGAACTTACAAATCAAGATGCAAGTTTTGAAGACTTCATGCAGTATTCTTTATCACTTGCAGTGTAGTTAGGAAAAAGGTTATTTTTGCTAAAAGATTGTGTAAACAGCACCATGACATATGCATCATGGTTATACAATTACCAGTGGGATGTAATACCCTTTTTTGTACATGTACATTTGTATATTTTTTTTATGAAAGCATGATGTTATTGATATTTTTGTTATGTATATGTGATTTTCTACAATAAAAATAATATAATTAAAAAAAATGACTTGAAATGACTCTTTAAGGACCAGTAGAACTGGTTGCTAAATATTGAAGGCAACAATTTGTTCTATGCTTAGGGACCAAAATAAAAGTGCTTAAGGACCGGATTTGTGGTCTCTAAAAGTGTTTTAGGGACTAGAAAATTTCCTGTCGTTAAAACTCTTTAAGGACCAGCTCCTCAAACTCGTCGTTATTGGCCTTTAGCGTCGGAGCCTCTAGCGACGGGTGACGACCAGATTTTACTGGTCGTTATTGACCTTCAAGGACCAAAATCACACTTTTAGGGACCAGTTTTTCTGTCACTAATGACAGTTTTTCTTGTAGTGGTAGTGACTATTAGATAGTCTGTGACAATGTGACACCAGATCTTGGGTAGAGGCTTATGTTGGATTTCTGCATTTTCTATTCAGTTTCTTTAACTTAAGACTTCCGCTTTATTATTAAATTCCAATATTGCATGCGATTGCTGATATTTGCTAAAAGAGGTAATTAAGGTTTGACTTGCCTAGCTCTCACTAGTAGGCGCCATCACGACTCCCGAGGGTGAAAATTCCGGGTCGTGACAAGTCTACAATCACACAATCCAGCAGGAGGATGTACTAACACTGGGCAACATGCTGATGCAATCATCCAACAACACACAATCACAAAATTTCAACTTGCACTCATACCCAGTGGCGGAGCCATATCGAACCAAGGGGTGTCAAGCGACACCCCTTCGCCGGAAAATTACACTATATTTCTAGATAAATTTTTTTATTTTATGTATATTTACTATATGTGGACTCCCCTTGATTTTTCAATGCATCTAATTATTTATATTTTGACACTCCTTGATAAAAATTCTGATTCCGCCACTGCTCATACCCACTAAGCAGCTTTGCTAACTTGTCTTCCAATCAAGTCCTACAAGCACTCCATACACCAACCACACCAGCTCAAATGGAGGACCGTTCAATGGAGCAAATAGTGCCGGAGATGGAAATAATAACTCCATCATTTCATTCAACAAATGCAAATTCCCCTCCCCCGCATGTCCCGGAACTGGTGGAAAACCCTCAAAATATTCAAGATCAGGTGATGGACACAATCTTCCTGACAAAGGAATGCTTAACACTAACATTTCTAAAAAATGAAGAAGAAAGAATTCTGCTTCAAACACCTCCAAAAATTTGAAAGGTATCACTCAATATAAGGTCTTGTGCATGGTCACCAATCCAACAATATGTGGTGAATCTATGCCCAGCTACTGCAATGAACTTGGACCTAACACTACGTCAAAGAGGGAACTTAACAAATTCCCTTCCAATGAAGATTCTCCTATGGAACTGTAGAGGTGGAAACAATCCCGCTCCTTCCGGCATAATTTGGACGCCATCCTACAAACAAACATGCCATCTATATTGGCTCTTACTGAAACACGAATGACTGATTTTGTTGCAACAACTGCCATTCACTGATTTGATCCAAGTGCCAACTTCAGGTTTCTCCGAAGGAATAACCTTATTGTGGAACAACCATGAGGTCATAATAGAGCCAATGGTACTCACAGAACAAGAAATACATGCCACTGTTCGGGTAAGTACATCCTCCCCTACATAGATTATTTCTATTATATATGGAAATAATAACATAAGATTTAAGAATATTTTGTTTATTAACCTAAAAGAAATGGCTAATATTATTAATCTTTCTTGGTTAATCTATGGTGACTTCAATGAAGTAACAAACGCATTCAAAAAGCTAGGGGGTAATGCTATAAAATAAAAGAGTGTCTGCTTTTATTAACTGCATAAATGCTATGAATATGATAAACCTAGGTTTTATAGGGCATCGTTTCACATGGACTAACAAACCTAATTGCCAAAATAATAATTCTCTTATTTTGGAAAGATTAGATAGATTTATGAGTTGTCACGACCCAATTCCCAACCTGATCGTGATGGCACCTCTCGTAAAGACAAGCCCAGCCAACTAACCCAAATCCTTTCACTAACAATTATCAAACATAAATAATTAGAAGATACAACTTAATGGCATTTAAAATTGTTAATTTCTACCCGACCGGGGTGTCACAAGTCACGAGCATCTAAAGAAACCTGAACACAACTACAGGGCCAATAATAATATATAAAGAAAAATTCTGGAAAATCAAAAGACAACATCCGGTGCCGCGAACGCTGGCGGTCACCTTGCTCAGCTACAATAGCCCTACCTTCAATCAGCTAATAACCCGCTACCGGGTGAACAATACCTGCAACTGCACGCGAGGTGCAGGGAGTAAAGTGAGTACTTCCAACTCAGTGGTAATAAGAGTAAATAATAACTGAGAGGCAAGAAATCACGTAAGAGCACTCCATCACGCTATATAGGACAGTACAACTCTCTCAGAAAAACAATGAAACCGTGAAAATCCTTTAGAAAATATCTGACTCAGTTTAAAACCTCTTTTGAAAACATCTTTTTCCAACAATCAAGCAAATAAATGCGTAATCAGATAGTGCAAGTCTGCACATAAGTCAGCCCCTCGGGCACAGCACTCCACAAACAATTAACACTAGGGCGTCTGGTAAGCAGTACAAGAAGTAGCATGGATGCCAATGATATGAGAGTGCTGAATGTCATGACAAGTAGTACAAACAGGAACCAATGCATGAATGCAATGCAATGCATATGACCGCTGCGGCGCGCAGCCCGATCCATTTGGGTACCCGCGCTCACTGTGGGGGTTCAGACTCCGGAGGGGCTCCTACAGCCCAAGCGCAATATCATCATAGCATCGCTGCGGCGTGCAGCCCGATCCATATTCAGTCCAGATCAATGCAAATGAGCCTCTCGGGCAATGTCAAGTAATAGCTTTTAATTCAAAACATCAGAAAAATGCAATTTAAGTCTTTAAACTTTTAGCAATATGACTGCACATTTCAAAACACTGTTTAACTAGGACTGAAGTCATTTAACATGCTAAGTTTCATGAAAAAAGTGATAATAATCCCTAAAGGATTCAAATAATCGGCACAAAGCCCAAAACATGGCAATCAACCCAAATCACGATAGCATCAAGTAGGTTTCAGTCAATTACGCAGTAAAATCAATAACCGGGACGGACCAAGTCACAATTCCCAACGGTGCTCTACCCCACGCTCATACCTGGCGTGCAAGTCACCACAATACAACACTATGATGTGCAAATCCGGGGTTTTAAACCCTCAGGATATCATTTACAAGTATTACTCACCTCGAACCGGTGAAATCCCTAGCTCGCAACGCCTTTGCCCCTCGAAGCGGCCTCCACGCGCGTTGAATCTAACCAAAATCAGAGCGAATACATCACAATATGCTAAGGAAACAATACCCAACCGAAAATAATCGAAAATTAGCAAGAATCTCGAAACTAGCAAAACCCGAGCCCCGAAACCGCTCCTCGAAAAATTACGAAATTCACATCACCTCGTCTCGCCACGAGTCCGTGCATATCAAATTTACCAAAATCGGAGTCCAAATGCTCCCTCAAATCCCAATTTAAATTCTCAAAATTCCAAGCCCTAGCTTATCAATTTTAGGCTTAATTCCATGAATTTCTAGGTGGATTTCACAATATAATCGAGTTTTAAGACAAAGATTCTTATCTCAAGTCGATTCCTCTTGAATCCCTCTTTCATCTCCTCCAAAAATCTCCAAAAACGAGCAACTATGGGTGTAAAATGACCCCAAAATCTAGACTGACGTGTTTTAAAACATTCTGCCCAGGTATTTACTCTTCGCGATCGCGAAAAATGCTTCGCGATCGCGGAGAACAATTTTTCCAGCCCAAAATTTACTCTTCGCGATCGCGGTCAATGCTTCGCGATTGCGATGAACAGTTCCCAGCTCTTCCGGACAGCCTCCAGTATAACGGTCATAACGTTTTGCACACAACTCCAAATTACAAATGGTTTGATGTTCTGAAAACTAGACACATAGACCTATAATTTCATATGTTTCTCATTTCCTGAATCCTTATACATTGCGAGATATAAGCTTTCAAAGTCAACCCTGTGTATTAGAGACCATCCCGGGCAGCCTATAGTTTAACCACCATAACTTTTTGTACACAACTTCAAATTCCAATTAATTTACATTTCTGAAAACTAGACACAAAGGGATACAATTTTCATTTTTGGATCATCTCCAAATTCCTTATAGATTGTGAGATATAAGCTTCCGAAGTGGGATCAACGCAACAGGATATTTCTTCTCCGCGATCGCGAAAGGCTTCATGCGATCACGATTCATTGGCACGTTTCGCACATTTTACTCACCGTGATCGCGACCAATTCCCCGCGATCGCATAGAACACTGCTGTAGCCAAAAACCAGCAGTTAAAAATGGCCTAGAAATGGTCCGAAACCACCCCGAAACTCACCCGAGGCCCCCCGGGACCCCGACCAAAAGCACGTACATGTCTTAAAACATTATCCAAACTTGTTCCAATCATCAAAACACATTTAACAACACTAAAATCATCAATTCTCATCGGATTCAAGCCTAAGTTCTTTAAAAACTTTCGAAACACGCATTCGATCAAAAACCCAACCAAACGGCATCCGAATGACTTGAAATTTTGCACACACATCACAAATCACATATTGAAGCTACAACAACTCTCGGAATTCCATTCCGACCCTCGGATCAAAATCTCGCCTATCAATCGGAATTCGCCAAAATACTAACTTCGCCAATTCAAGCCTAATTCTACACCGGACCTCCAAAATAAATTCCGATCACGCTCCCAAGTCACAAATCATCTCCCGAAGCTAACCGAATCACCGGAAATCACATCCGAGTCCTCTAACTCATAAGTCAATGTCCGGTTGACTTTTCCAACTTAAGCCTTCTTAAAAGAGACTAAGTGTCTCATTTCTTATCAAAACCAATCCGAATCAACTCTAACTCACTACATACCGGTAATGAAACACGAAGAAGTAATAAATGAGGAAAACAGGACAGTAATACCTGATACGACGGGTCGGGTCGTCACATGAGTAACCCTGAATGGCTAGATCTATACCCTGATTCCAAAGTAATCCACCTACCTCGTACATATTCGGATCATTGGCCTCTATTTCTTAACCTTACTCGACAGTCTAACAAACCTAATGGTACCTTTAAATTTGAAACTTTATGGCTTCGTCATCTTGATTTTAAACATTTAGTGTCATCATGCTGGCACTCAAATCTAGACTACGACAATGCAGTAACTACTTTCAAAAAAACCTCAACAATGGAACTCTACTTGCTTCAAAAATATTTTCACTAAAAAAGAAAGCTGGTAGATAGAAGTGAGGTTCTCCAGAAGATAGATCCAAATCACAAACACATGTTCCATCACAACCTAGAAACAAAGCTTATTTATGACTATAATATTCTTTGTCAAAAGGAAGATTTTTGGAAACTAAAATCTAGAGTGCAATGGCTAAAAGAAGGCGATGCCAATACAAAGTTTTTTCACACAACTACAGCCCATAGACGACAAAAAAATAGGATTCTTGGCCTAACTGACATTGTTGGAAACTGGAGTTTGGACCAAGAGGTCATTACTTCCACTATCATAAATCACTTTAAGGATGTATACTCTACTGAACTAGCCTTTAGTGTTAAAGAATTCATTCCCAGAGATCTTAATTCCCTAACACATGAAGAACAATTGATCCCAATAAGACCCCTATAATCATCTGAAATTCAACGCGCTATTAAATTCTTTAAACCTCTAAAAGCACCAGGACCAGATGGCCTTCATCCATTATTTTTTCAGTAGTTCTGGGATGATACTAATTGTGCTGTGACCAAAACTTGCATGGATGCATTTTCCTATTCCAACATTCCCCCAGAAATTAACACTATTTACATCACCCTTTATCCCTGAAGTTAACAACCCTGAAATGATCACCAATATAGACCAATCAGTCTCTGCAATACGGTTTTTAAAACAATCACAAAAATTATAGTTAACCGTATCAGACCACTACTAGAAAAAATTATTAGCCTAAACCAATGTAGCTTCATTGCTGGCGCAAGGCTAGTGATAACAACATTATTGTCCAAGAAGCAATTCACACATTCAATAAAGCTAAGGGTAGAGCAGGCCATATGATGTTGAAAATTGATCTTGAAAAAGCTTTCGACCGTCTTGAATGGTCCTTTATTAGATATTCTTTAGCTAGTCTAAATTTTCCTCCTAAACTAATTTCCCTTATAATGTCTTGCGTCACAACCTCATCCGTATCCATCTTAATAAATGGCAAACTATCGAAATCCTTCAACCCAAGTCGCGGAATTAGGCAAGGTGACCCTTTATCCCCTTACCTATTCATAATTTGCATGGAATCCTTGACACGTTTGATAAATCAAGATATTAACAAAAAACCATGGAACCCCATAAAAATTGGTAGAGTGTCAACAGAGATATCACATTTACTTTTTGCCGATGATTAAGTACTTTTTGCGAGATCCGACACTAAAAATACTTCTACTATTATCAATATTTTCAATAAGCTTTCATCTGTTTCAGATCAAAAAATTAATTTTGCCAAATCAAAAGTCTATTTCTCTAAAAATGTGCCCCTAAACACCCAACAAATTATAGCAAACTCACTCAACATGACCCCATCATCAAAGTTTGGTAACTACATAGGCCTAACCATCACTAATCACCATCCTAAAAGTACTGACTATCAATACATTATTGAGCGTATGAGTAACTTTCTACAAGGCTGGAAGGCAAAAATGCTATCCCTTGCAGGGCGTACTACACTCATCACAACTGTTCTAGTAACAATTCCTAGTTATGCAATGCAAATAAATTTATTACCAAAAAATTGTATTGAAAAAATTGACCATATCCAATGCAACTTTCTTTGGGGATCCACTGAAAACAAAAGAAGAATCCATCTAGAAAATTGAGAAACTGCTACACTTCCTAAGGCTATGGGTGGATTGGGTATCACTAATAGTAATGGTTGTCACACCTCCTTTTTTACCTACACCCCGAAAGGGATATAATAAAGGGAGTTTTTCCAATTAAAGGACAATCGAAACGGAAATTATTTATTTAAAGAATTCAGAGTCGCCACTTGGGAGATTTATGGTGTCCCAAGTCACCGGTTCAAATCCCGAATCGAGGAAAAGATTGACTCTGTATTATAGTCCGCGGACCAGAAATCCGGGTAACGAATTCTGTTAACTCGGGAGAAGGTATTAGGCATTCCCGAGTTCCGTGGTTCTAGCACGGTCGCTCAACTATTATAACTGGCATAATTATCTGATTTTAAAACATTTTGAACCTATGTGCAATTTTAACCTTTAACCGCTTTTATTTAATTAATTAAAGGAAGATTGCAACGTCATTTAAAATATATTTCGAACCACGTCACATAAATGCACCCGCAGTCCATAACACATTTTATCTAATGTTGAGATTCGGATTTGGGTCACATAAATGCGCACCCGAGTTTAGGAAGGTACGTTATTAAAATAACGCGCCTAAAGCAACTACGCGTTGTTAACTTTGCTAGGGCCATAAAAATTTGCTAAATGGCACGCCTCAAATTCTAAAGAAGGACTTCCCAAGTTGACTTAACGAATTGATTAATTACTTACGAAAGCTAATGGAGATTTCTATGTTTCAGTCTAAAGCAAAACATCTAAACTTAAAGGAGGATTCAGGTATGGGCTTATAAAGTCAAGCTGTCCTGGAGATAAATTGGGCCTGCACCAACCTCTAATTGAGATACTTGGCAACAAACAAAAATGCAGGCCTAAACATGATGAACAAAGCTTTGCTCACAAAAAGCTTAAGGCTTGGGCCTGGGGTGAGCCCAAGCTTTGCGTGGTAGCAGACTCGACTTCAAGTCTGAATGAAGTCTAAAAAGTCGAGCAAAGAACTTAGGCTTCGATTGGCCATTATAATTCAATTGAGTTCTCCAGACTGCTATTATAATTCCACATACAATCAATTTAACCAATAAACTAACAAAAAATAGCACTATTCAGCATACATGAACTAACCCATGTTTCTCTATATCCCACTTTTGCCTTGACTCCTCATTCCCCAAACACTTCAGACCAACAGTCATTTAAAAAAAAAAGGATTATTCAACTACTTCTCTCAGCATCTAACCTCTAATATAACTTAATTTATTATTCAATAACATGAAGTCATGGACTCGTCATTATGCCACTACATTTAGATGGGTTGCGAAGAGACAAGAGATCTAACATCACATGTTTTATCTAACATTGCTTAATCACAGAATCTGGCTAAGGACCGATGTTCCCATCATATGACGTTTTAAAGACTAAAACACCTAATCAACCCACATAAGAGCAGAATTTCAAATCATTTAACATCATAATTACAGTCTCAGTCCAGATTTACCAACTAAATTCAAACTGAATCATAGCTAAATACATGAACACATCCAAGGAGACTAAACTGACACAGAATACAATATGCTTGCTTAAAACTGGAGGTTAAACAAGATGATCACACTAAACAAGAAAATAAATCAGAGAAAATAAAAATGGGACAGTTTCTATGCTTCAACTCTTCATTTTTAATTCATTCTTCAAGTTTCACTCCACAATCAAAGAGTTACAAGAGTCGTGTACCTGGAAATAAGAGGAAAACAAGAAGGAAAAAGGTCTCAGCAGATGAATGAGTAGCAGCAGATCCCAGTAACAGGAGTAAACCAGCCAACCAATTTTAAACCTAGAAAATGAGGTACAGCCCCAGCAATACCAAATCGAACCAGAAACAAGGAGTATGAAGCAGTAGAAACAGTCTCAATTGAACAAAACCAAGCAACTTTACCCCAAATTTTAAACACCCAAATTCAATCCATTCGAGATACCATAATCAGCAATCATTTCAGCAATCAAAACTTCAAAAATCTTAGAAAAATGTTCAATAGAACAGTGATTATTTGAAAAATTCAGCTGTCATTTGTTTTTCAGAATTTTTATCTCCCAATCCCTGAATTCAGCTCTTGTTAGCAATGCCTTTATAGGCAAGCTACTAGGGCAGCCTTAAGGGTTCATTTTTTGCTCTTTAGACCTTTCCAGTTTTATTTTTTTCTCAAAGGTCCCTAAATTTCTGACTTTCTTGCCAAGCAAGTCTGTTTTTCAGCTTCTAAGAAGCTTCCTTAGGTGGTTACCAAAAGATTCCCTAGCTGAACTACCCAAATTACCCCTGAACCCGTGGTTATTTACCTTCAGCAAATTCCAGACCCATAATGGGTCAAATTGACCCGATGGCCCAAACAATTTGGACGGCTTACCTTTTTTCAAACAGGTCAAAAGCCCAAAACCCAGGCAGACCAGTCCAAACTAAAGTCTAAAATGCCAAAAACAAATAAACCTTGCAACAATTAAGATCTAGACTAAACAATTTGTTAACTAGAATCAACTAAATTAGTAAACTAGGTTAATTAACAGCTAATTACACTGATTAACAGCAAGCGTAAGACTAATCATGCAAGAATAGATTGCCCCGGAACAAATAAAAGGAAACATGAAGAAGAGAAAAAACAGAGAAGTAGAGAATGAAAGAAAAATTGAAGAAAAGCTAATACAAGAAAAAGAAAGGTACCTAAAAAGGTACTTTGGACAGTGAAAGTGGTGACGAATCTTCCAATACTCAAATCTTCGGCTTATTCTGAGATTAATCACGTGTTTTTCATCAAAACACGTGAATAAAACCAGAAGGAGCCTAAAATTTCCACAGAACTCTTGGATTTGAAAACTTTGGATTTTAGGGTTGAGTTTTGATTTAATACTCGAGCAATTCCAAGGGGATTTGGGAAGAACGGAGCGAGGATTTGGGATGGGGAGGTGGAGGAGAAGTAGTGGTGTTGATTTGGTGGCATTTGGTGGTGGCGCCGCCACCGGGGAAACTGTGGCGGCGCTAGGGTTTGCCCCTTTGACCCAATATTTGAGGGGTTTTGGAGGGATTCGAGGGAAGGTGATCAGGGATTTGGAAAGAGGGGGTTGAGGGGAGTTCGTGGTGTGATTTTGAGCTGGTTTGGCCGCCGCCCGCCGCCGCGGGCGATTTCCGGCGGGCGGCAGGCGGCGGTGGAAGGCGGAGATGACGAGGGAGTCCAAGAGTTTCGAGAGAGACGAGTTTAGGAGGGGGGGTGGTGGCCCAAGTGGATTTTTTTTAAAGAACACGTTCCTTTCCCTTCCTTTTTTTTTCAATTGTTTTCTCTTCTTTTTTTCTTTTTACTTTTCAAAAATTGAAACCTAAATTAAATCCTAATACAAATTATCCCTACCTTATTGAATTAATTAACTCTAACTAATAATTACCACAATTAAAGGAAAAACTACAAAAGTTCAAAATTAAAATTAAAAAGTGCAAAAATAAACTATTTTTGTGATTTTATTTTTTATAAAATAACTTAATCACTAATTAATTCTTAAAATGCAAAGTTAAACTCTAAATGCACATGCAACACATTTTTTGTATTTTTTATTAATTAAACAAAATTAACATGCACAGACAAATGCGAACACTTGATAGAAAATACCACAAAAATTCACAAAATTACAAATAATGGAAAAATTATTTTGTTTTGAATTTATGGGAATAATTCATATTGGGCAAAAATCACACTCACAATGGTAAAAACTCAGCCTTACTCTCTAGCTTGAATTCGCGTTTTATTACAAATCCATACCAGCTTTGGGCTAGAGTTTTAAAAGGGAATTACCAAACACGACATCCCCAAAATGAGTTTAAAATGAAACCATCCGACTCCTACATCTGGAAAAGAATTATAAAAAATATTTCATTTTTAACAACGGAATTGCTTGGAATATTGGCAACGACTTCAGTATTTGCCTCTGGGAAGATAATTGAATTGGCTCAAATGACTCCCTAAGGTCTCTTATACATGATCCCCTCACGAAATTAGATATAACAAAAACTGTCCAAAATATTATCCTACCCAATAATGAGTGGGGCCTTTCCGACCTATCCATGGAGATCCCTATGAATATTGTACACCAAATTAATAATACTTACATTAAAGAGTCAGAACCCAAAAATGACTCCTTTTGGAAAAATACAACCTCTAATTTATTCTCTACAAAATCTGCATATCACATGTACTTACATGATTCAAAAAATATTCAACCCCCTTTTTCTCCGTCCCACCAATGGGTATGAAAAACCCATTCTTTAAATAAAATAAAGTTCTTCATGTGGCTACTCTTTAATAACAAATTACCAATGGCGAAAAACTTATTCCACCGTAATATTATTAGAATAAACAATTGTGTTTCATGTCCAAACACTACCAAAACAATTGACCACATATTCATAACATGCCCAAAAGCAAAACTGCTATGGGATCAATTTAACATATATATCCCTCCAAACCAACTAGAACCTACAATACTCTCATTCTATACAACAACAACTAATTGGACAGTTGCAAATAATAAAAAGGTACCACTACACATCTTAACTCCTATTATTATTTGAGCTATCTGGAAAAATAGAAATCAAACCTTTTTCCGAAACTCCATTAATCCCATAACACATACGGACATCATTTTCCAAACTATGGAGTATTTTCACTTAGTGCATAACCACCATAAAAAAATTTCTTATCAAAATAAAATAATTTGATGGCAACTACCTCCAAATGGTTTCTTCAAGCTCAATACAAATGTTTCTTATGATGAAAACAGTAAAGCAGGAGAGGGTGGCGGACTTATCCGAAACCACAATGGGGATCGGATTACTGTTAATGCAATTTACAACTATACTCACTCTGCCATTCATATGAAAATACTAGCCTTTTACAATGGTCTAAGGATGGCGCTCAATCACAAGCTAGTTTCACTTATTGTGGAAACTGATTCACAGGTGTTGATCCAACTGTTATTGTCTGATAATATAGCTTTCTCACACATGTTAATAGATCGCAGGCACCTACTGGAGAAGCTGGGCAGCCCACAGGTGGGCCACATCTTTAGAGAAGCTAATGCTGCAGCTGATAAACTGGCTGCTATGGGAAAGGCAGAGATCTAGAAATGGGAACGTTATGATTTTTGTATACCTACCCCCCTTTATCCTTGATGAACTAAAGAAAAACCTCTATGGAACTGCGACTATACGTTCAGTTACCATCATGTAATAACTTCCGTTTGTGCTATCAATAAAAGCTCCTTACATTAGCAAAAAAAAGGATAGTTAAATAAATAGGCAACATATTAGGAAATAATAATTTAGAGTTAAAGTAGCAGTTCAATTAGAAAGAAAAGAGTAAGCTTATTAAAAACATTGTACTAGGAAAGAAAGCTAATCTGTTAAACTAATTTTTGAGACATAGTGTAACGATCCGACAGGTCCTTTTGAGCTCTAGCACGTCGTTCAACAGTCTGAGTCCATAAACAACTTCATTTCAGGTATTATGACTTGTACGCGTGGTCGGAATTAAGTTTCGGGAAGTTCAGAGTTGATTTGGAAAGGGAATTCTCATTTCGGAAACCTTAAGTTGAAAGAATTAACTAGGATTGGAATTTTGAGTAAACGACCTCGGAATCGGGATCCGAAGGTTCCAGCAGGTTTGTATGATAATTTCGAACTTGGGTGTATGTCCGGATCGGGTTTTGGATGACCCGGGAGCGTTTTGGCTCCTATTGTGGAAAGTAGCATTTTGAAAGAAATTTCATAAGTTTGGGTTGAAGTGCATTTCAGTGATATCGATGTCCGTTTAGGATTCTGAGTCTAGGAGCAGCTCTGCATGGTGATTCTGGAGTTGGGAGCGCGATCGGAAGTGAATTCGGAGGTCCGTAGGTCATTTTGGAGCCATTTGGCTAAAGATAAAAATTTGAAGGTTTTTGAGAAGTTTGACCGGAAGTGGACTTTTTGATATCGGGGTTGGAATCCGATTCCGAAAGTTGGAGTAGGTCCACAATGATTAATATGACTTGTGTGCAAAATTTGAGGTCGATCGGACGTGATTTGATAGGTTTAAGCATCGAAAGTAGAAGTTGGAAGTTCTAAAGTTCATAAAGCTTGGATTAGGGGTTGATTCATGATTTTAGCGTTGTTTGATGTGATTTGAGGCCTCGAGCAAGTCCGTAATGTGTTTTGGGACTGGTTGGTGTGATTGGTCGGGGTCCTGGGGGCATCGGGTGCATTGTGGGTTGTATCGCGCTCTTATTTGATGTTTCAACATCGTTTCTTTGGACATAAAGGGGTGCCATATTAAGCAAATGAGCTCCAAATTTAGTTTTTATTGAGCCATTAGATCCGTATCATAATTTCGGAGCCAACGCAAAAAGAATCATCGAATTTGGATATCGTATGAGGGAGTTATGCTCATTTCCGTGTCGAGAAAAGTGCTGGTTGCTGTCATAACCGCAGATGCGGAAATTTTCCGCAGATGCGGGACTGCAGATGTCCGCTGATGCGGGAATTGCTGGAAGCAGAGAGGTTCCTATAAACATCGAAGTTTGGCTCATTTTCACTTTATTTCTTCCATGGGAGCCGATTTTGGAGCAACTTTGGAGTGCCATTTTCATCACCAAGCATGAGGTAAGTGATTTCTACTAGTTTTGAGTATATACAAGGTTTATATATGGATTTAGACTTGGAAAATTGTAGAAAACTTGAGGTTTGAGGAAAAACCTAGAAAACTAGTATTCTTGGATTTTGACCACGATTTTGGGTATGGAATTTAGAGAAAATCATATATTTGAGTTCGTGAGGCCATGGGTAATCTTTATCTTCGAAAAATTTTGGATTCCGGGCACATGGGCCCGAGTGCATTTTTGTCAACTTTTCGGTCGGGGTTAGGAATTGTTATAAATTGGATTATAATGAGTACCTTAGCATATATTAATGGATTTACATAATTATTGGCAAGTTTTGGAGCGTTGTGCATCGATTCGAGTCTTCGGAAGGGAGTGGAATGCCGATTATGGACCTTCAGAGCGAGGTGAGTCTCCTTTCTAACCTTGTAACAGGGAATTGTCCCCATAGGCAAATTAATTGGTTATGTGCTCCTATTTGTGGGGCCTACGCACGCACGAGGTGACGAGAGTCCGTGCGTAGCTACTATTATGCTATTGTCCGGGTAGTATAGGACCCAAAAGCATGCTATACTTGGATTAACTGTAACTTATTGACAGCTCGAATTGCTTAAACCACATCGAATTAATAAATAAATTTCAAAAAGGATTAAACATCTTTTAGTAAATTGTTAAAAGAGAACGTGGCTTTTATTTGAAGCAATATTCCCCGATAAATTCTTAATTGGCTATTTGAGCATGTATTTCTATGTGTGCCTGCGTCGCATGCATGATTCGCGAGCAGGGTGATTGTTTAATTTATGTTGACCGCGTCGCATGAATAGTTCACGTGCGGGGGAAATAGATGCATCTATGGTTCGCGCCGTTCGACCCTCGGCAGTGCACAGTTTATTTTCTGTTGGAGTAGGCCATACGTACCACGGTGTTATTTGCGCATGCTTGTATTGCTGCCTTGAACTTATTGAAGTTGTTATTGCCTCTTCATGGCTTAAGAACATTTGGATAAATAATGAAAAGGAATTTTGGAAATTTCCTATACAAGAAAATAATCGTTCACTTGTTTCCTTCTATTGGATTAAAATCATGTTTATAGAAATCCGCGATTTAATGTTTTATTGACATCACATTATTGGACCCTTAGTAAGTGTCGAAGTCAACCATCTCGTCTCTACTTCTTCTTGATTAGGCGGGATACTTATTGAGTACACGTTGTTTTCGTACTCATACTACACTTCTGTGCATTTTTGTTGCGCAGGTATATGTAACTCTAGTGGCATACTGGGCATAGCAGCACGGATGATTCGGGGACTAGGTGAGTTGCATTATTCGAGGCGGCCCGCAGCTAGTATAGTCCCTTCTAGTATATTGTATTTACTTTCTGTCCACTGTATTCCGGACGGATGTTGTATTATATTTTTTCTTAGAAATTGCTCATGCACTTGTGACACCGGATTCTGGGATGGTTTTGAAATATTTTGTATTAATTGCTTATTACTTAATTTTAATTGAAACAATGTTCTCTTTATTTACGAAATTAGAAGGAAAAATCTGGGTTTTCAAAATTTTCTTAATTGGAATCTAATTAAGTATTTTAGTTGGCTTGCCTGACAGCAGTGTCCGGCGCCATCACAACCCTTAGTGGATTTTGGGTCGTGACAATATGGTATTAGAGCACTAGGTTCCTAGGGTCTCACGAGTCATGAGCAAGTCTAGTAGAGTCTCGCGAATCGGTACGGAGACGTCTGTACTTATCTTCGGGAGGCTGCAGGACTGTTAGGATTACTTCCCTTCTTGATTCCTCATCGTGCGATTTGATTCCTTGAGGCTTATACCCTTGCTTCTTCCTTTCTCAATCCTACGCGACGCGAACCGCTTGTTATAAATCTAGAATTGAAGAACCGTAATAGTACTACAGATGTGATACGGGATGTTTCTCCCGGTATAGCTGATCGGATTATTATCGTCGCTTTGTAGAAGGATATAGCGTTACTTTTGAGGGCTCTGAGGCTAGGCACAAGTTGCTATGATGCTATGAACTATTGTTCCGCAGTATTGATATGATGGTAGGACATCTCCCTACGTGTCGGGCAGTGAATGACTTGAAGGGAAGTTTACTCGGTGCATAATCTAGAGATTCAGTATTTTACTTCCGGCAGGGGAAAGGCAATTGAACTAAGAATGTGCAGATATGGGGATTGATGGAGTAATGAGATTTGGTATTTACGAGCGTGGTAGAGTTTTCTTCTATGATGAGATGTAGTGGTCCCTATTGAATGTACTAAGTTCGCCGGTGTTATGATCTTCTACAATTCGCCCTCGGGGTAAGCTATTGTGAAGTAATATTGAAAATGCGGCTGCCAGATATCGCAGGGTGCGGTAGTTCAGGATTGAATCATGGGTCCAAGTGCCACAGAGATAGATCTCACTTAAGGCAACAACTGAGCAGCAAAGTATGAGGAAGGACATGTGGAGAGTGTCAAGTGGTGGTTAGAATTTCTAGAAGGCCAGGCATAGGAAGCAAAGGTCGAGTAGTCGACTAAAGGGGTGAGTTTCGCCTAAGGTGGAGAGCTTGGACTGATTTGGGGATATTGGTGATTGGCTATTTGGGCCTACGGATTAATTTGAAGTATGGACTCTTGCGCGGCAAGAGATTTGATATAACGGGAAGGAGGTGCTTGAATGAATAAGGATTCAACATAACCTTGAATTGGAAGAATGTTGCCGCACATTTGATTTATGACCACGAGGGGTGAATGGACTCGTGCAGCTGGAGAGAGAGCTCGGACTCATGATGGGTTATTGATGTCGTAGTGATTGTACCTCGTGCAGCAGCATTGGGAGATGTCGGGGAGTGATTTCCACAGGTGGGTTATTCCTGTGAGCAGTTTAGCGGTCGCGTGGTTGGCGAGGCTTCTGCGAAGAATTCTATGAGTTATTCAGCAAAGGGATCGGTCATGCGAATGTTGTTGATGATTTAGAGTATAAAAGGGGGTTTCTACAGTAAGATATCGAGAATGTTGGCGGTTGATTGCGCAAGGTTATGTCAATAAGAGATTAAGAATCTTGGTAAACCCAGAGTTGGGTAATAGTGGCTTCGAGCTAAGTGGGAGAGCTCCACTGCCTATGATTGGGTTGCATGGTTAACTAATTGCGAAGTTTCTGGTTATTAGCATGTTAATGGGTTATTTCACCCATGGGAAAAGAGCATAGGTGGTAATTGGAGCAAAGAAATTATTAAAGGTGGGCTATCGTTGGCCTTATTGACCCATGTTCAGACTTGGGGAAGGATTCAGGATTGTGCTCCGTAAAGATGCGGGTTCCAAGGGAATGATTCTGCCAGGTGCTTCACCAATGGGGTATTCACGTGCTAGAAGATTTATGAAATTGATTATATTCGGGGCCAAGTCAGAGCGGGTGGCTCTCAACAACGGTCCTGCGAATTCAAAAGATAAAGTGTGATGCATATTGATTTCGAGCATATAGGTACGGTTAAGAATCAAGCTTGATAGCAGCCTATGAGAAGAGGCACAGAATGTTCTATGATGTTTTGACTTGCGATGTAGCAATTGGGAGGTACAAAATGGTTCGTGGGATTTGAGACAGCATGGTCTCATGATTCAGGGTCACTTGGGATGAGTGCGGATGGAGTGCGTTAAGTGTTGAATGGAGTTATCATTGTTTCTATGGTCTATTAAGGATAAATTGGAAGGAGAGAGATTGGGTAGCCATAGTCGAATTGGCATGTTGCTGGTAATGATCAGTTCTTTCAGCGTGATCAAGTTATGCAAGTGAAATGTGGCGGTGCGTGCGAGGCCTGTCGGCTGCCGTAGTTGGTGATATTCAGAAACTGTTATGTGTAGGCGGATCCCGAAAGGGCTATGGTGGCTTAGACCACTACTTAGAGATTAGCATATTCTACAGTCATGAGAATTCACCTGTGTGTTGCTATAGTTCTCCTGGAGTGAGTTGAGTGGAAAGTTTTATATGATGAAGTGTTAACCTAATAGTGGTTCCGAAGCTAAGATGAAAAACGAGTTCTATCACATATTGACATGTTAAGTGCGGTGAGTGGTATGGAACTTGAAGTGAAGATCAAGGTAGCAGTTCGGTGTTGACAAGGATGTCACGAGCTCGGATGAGCAGGGAAGGAGTTTCGATGTTTAAGGCAAGTTGGTTTGTCATCAGCGTCACCTGAGATTGGTGTTTTATAAAAAGGGCTTTGCATCCTGGTTAATGAGTCTTGATCGCTTTTCAGCGTTAGTGCAGCCGGTGGTTCGGAGGTACGACCCAGCTATTTGTATGGTAGGTTATGGGAGTGTGTCCCATAGGAAGATTGTATAAGTGTGGCAGGTAGTCACTGGATTGATTAAAGACTTAAACCAAGTATGAAGGTTGTTATGATATCATTGATTCGAGAATAGATGCCTGGAGGGCACTCAGTTTATTGGGTTGTGGACTGCGGAGGATTACTCCTGTGTAATGGTTGTTCTTGTGTGTTATGAGAAAAGGGAAGTTATTATGGACCTTTGAAGGGTCGTTAGCCTAGTTTAGTGCGATCAGAATCGACTTGAGGTCGGTGGGTGGATTTAAATGTGAACATGGGCTCTATATCAGGCCAAAACGTGTTCATTCAGTAATGCGCTCCTTATGGAGGAGTAGTCAGGGTGTTACC
The DNA here is from genome assembly GCF_001879085.1 of Nicotiana attenuata. Taxonomy (NCBI): domain Eukaryota; kingdom Viridiplantae; phylum Streptophyta; class Magnoliopsida; order Solanales; family Solanaceae; genus Nicotiana; species Nicotiana attenuata. The sequence goes on from NW_017671108.1 coordinate 214,863, forward strand.
TCGCTGTCAGATATTTCATGTAATGATACATTGCGTCGTGTGAGTTGTGAGACGGCTTGGTATATTTCTTCTGTGTTGAGTATCCGCGTAGAGATGATGTTATATGAGCAGGATGGCTTTTGAGATTTCAAATCGTATATCGCACCTCAGTTGTGCTTGAGTTTTGTGGCTTCTGGCGCTATATGTCTCCCCAGGGATGGAATTATGCACTTCGTGTGCTTGTGACCACTGTTCACTATATTATTGAAATGAGCAATCTAGATCGGTGCGTATCTCCTTATGCGAGTTTTATGGGTGGATCGGGTGGCACGGCTCCATTGTTATGTTGTTCGGATCGGGTTGCGCGCCGCAACGGTGTGAAGCTGAGTACAGTTCCCTGTATCTATTTTTATGTGTCTTGTTTCCTATTTTACGAGGAAAGCTTATATTAGCTGTGTGCCCGCGTCGCATGTATGATTCGCGAGCGGGGTAGTTGGATTCCTTTTCAGAGTTTGTTTCCATTGTATCGCGTTCGAATTGGTAGCCTATTGGCACATGGTGGCGTCATATGAGACTTTTGATTATGTACGGAGTGGCTTATTGCCTGAGCAGTTCGTACAGGGTGAGACGAGATTGTTGGATTTAGGATCAGTGCAATCTGATTACGTAAAATATATTAAGGAGCAAAGATCATTATTTGGTTCGGAATGAGGTAATGTTTCTTGTCAGAAGTATAGACTCAATGATTGGTTGACTTGGTAGTTGATTATGAATTTCTGCACATCTCTTCCGTTGTGGCGGCGTTGTAAGAGTTAGAGTAAGACCTGTGTATGTCATGGGGTGCAATGGGAGCATCAGATTCGTGGAATTTTGACTAAGTTGATCAGAAAATGTTATTGTGGTCCGGTGAGTAAAGTGATGCTAGGTGGGAATTCAGCAAAGTTATGCAGCCATGTTTGGGTACAGCGTGTAGTGATTGATATGGTGATCTTATGTTGGAAACAGGTCGGGCATAGAATTCCGGATGTTGGAATTGGGATCTAAGGCTTATTTGCTTGAATAAAAGGGAATATCTTCACAATTGATTGAGCTGATGTGCTCAACTGAGTTGTGGTAGCACGGGAAGGTGCATGAGAAGTTAAACAGTGATTTCAGACTACTTCAGTGTAGTTCTCAGCACGTTCGAGGACGAACGTATGTTTAAGTGGGAGAGAATGTAACGACCCGACCGGTCGTTTTGAGCTCTAGCACGTCGTTCAGCAGTCTGAGGCCATAAACAGCTTCATTTCAGGTATTATGACTTGTACGCGTGGTCGGAATTAAGTTTCGGAAAGTTCAGAGTTGATTTGGAAAGGGAATTCTCATTTCGGAAGCCTTAAGTTGAAAAAATTAACTAGGATTGGAATTTTGAGTAAACGACCTCGGAATCGGGATCCGAAGGTTCCAGCAGGTTCGTATGATGATTTCGGACTTGGGCGTATGCCCGAATCGGATTTTGGATGACCCGGGAGCGTTTTGGCGCCTATTGTGGAAAGTAGCATTTTGAAAGAAATTTCATAAGTTTGGGTTGAAGTGCATTTCAGTGATATTGATGTCCGTTTAGGATTCCAAGTCTGGGAGCAGCTCCGTATGGTGATTCTGGAGTTGGGAGCGCGATCGGAAGTGAATTCGGAGGTCCGTAGGTCATTTTGGAGGCATTTGGCTAGATAGAAATTTGAAGGTTTTTGAGAAGTTTGACCGGAAGTGGACTTTTTGATATCGGGGCCAAAATTCGATTCCGAAAGTTGGAGTAGGTCCGTAATGTCTAATAGGACTTGTGTGCAAAATTTGAGGTCGATCGGACGCGATTTGATAGGTTTAAGCATCGAAAGTAGAAGTTGGAAGTTCTAAAGTTCATAAAACTTGGATTAGGGGTTGATTCATGATTTTAGCGTTGTTTGATGTGATTTGAGGCCTCGAGCATGTCCGTAATGTGTTTTGGGACTGGTTGGTGTGATTGGTCGGGGTCCCGGGGGCCTCGGGTGCGTTTCCGGTTGTATCGCGCTCTTATTTGATGTTTCAACGTCGTTTCTTTGGACATAAAGGGGTGCCATATTAAGCAAATGAGCTCTAAATTAAGTTTTTATTGAGCCACTAGATCTGTACCGTAATTTCGGAGCCAACGCAAAAAGAATCGTCGAATTTGGACATCGTATGAGGGAGTTATGCTCATTTCTGTGTTGAGAAAAGTGTTGGTTGCTGTCATAACCGCAGATGCGGGACCGCAGACGCGGATATTTTTCGCAGATGCGGGACCGCATATGCGGTCAAATTTCCGCAGATTCGGAAATTGCTGGAGGCAGAGAGGTTTCTTTAAATATCGAAGTTTGGCTCATTTTCACTTCATTTCTTCCATGGGAGCCGATTTTGGAGCAACTTTGGAGTGCCATTTTCATCACCAAGCATGAGGTAAGTGATTTCTACTAGTTTTGAGTATATACAAGGTTTATATATGGATTTAGACTTAGAAAATTGTAGAAAACTTGAGGTTTGAGGGAAAACCTAGAAAACTAGTATTCTTGGATTTTGACCACGATTTTGGGTATGGAATTTAGAGAAAATCATATATTTGAGTTCGTGAGGCCATGGGTAATCTTTATCTTCGAAAATTTTTGGATTCCAGGCACGTGGGCCCGAGGGCATTTTTGTCAACTTTTCGGTCGGGGTTAGGAATTGTTATAAATTGGATTATAATGAGTACCTTAGCATATATTAATGGATTTACATAATTATTGGCTAGTTTTGGAGCGTTGTGCATCGATTCGAGTCTTCAGAAGGGCGTAGAATGCTGGTTATGGACCTTCGGAGCGAGGCGAGTCTCCTTTCTTACCTTGTAAGAGGGAATTGTCCCCATAGGCGAATTAATTGGTTATGTGCTCCTATTTGTGGGGGCTACGCACGCACGAGGTGACGAGAGTCCGTGCGTAGCTACTATTATGCTATTGTCCGGGTAGTATAGGACACAAAAGCATGCTATACTTGGATTAACTATAACTTATTGACAGCTCGAATTGCTTAAACCACATCGAATTAATAAATAAATTTCAAAAAGGATTAAACTTCTTTTCTTAAATTGTTAAAAGAGAACGTGGCTTTTATTTGAAGAAATATTCCCCGATAAATTCTTAATCGGCTATCTGAGCAGGTATTTCTATGTATGCCTGCGTCGCATGCATGATTCGCGAGCAAGGTGATTGTTTAATTTATGTTGACCGCGTCGCATGGATAGTTCGCGAGCGGGGGAATAGATGTAGTTCGCGCCATTCGACCCTCGCAGTGCACAGTTTATTTTCTGTTGGAGCGGGCCGTACGTACCACGGTGTTATTTGCGCATGCTTGTATTGCTGCCTTGAACTTATTGAAGTTGTTATTGCCTCTTCGTGGTTTAAGAACATTTTGATAAATGATGAAATGGAATTTTGGAAATTTCCTATAAAAGAAAATAATCGTTCACTTGTTTCCTTCTATTGGATTAAAATCATGTTTATAGAAATCCGCGATTTAATATTTTATTGACATCACATTATTGGACCCTTAGTAAGTGTCAAAGTCGACCATCTCGTCTCTACTTCTTCAAGATTAGGCGGGATACTCATTGAGTACACGTTGTTTTCATACTCATACTACACTTCTATGCATTTTTGTTGCACAGGTATATGTAACTCTAGTGGCCTACTGGGCATAGCAGCACGGATGATTCGGGGACTAGGTGAGTTGCATTATTCGAGGCGGCCCGCAGCTAGTATAGTCCCTTCTGGTATGTTGTATTTACTTTCTGTCTGTATTCCGGATGGATGTTATATTATATTTTTTCTTAGAAATTGCTCATACACATGGGACACCGGGTTCTGGGATGGTTTTGAAATATTTTGTATTAATTGCTTATTACTTAATTTGAATTGAAGCAGTTGTCTCTTTACTTATGAAATTAGAAGGAAAAATCTGGGTTTTCAAAATTTTCTAAATTGGGATCTAATTAAGTATCTTAGTTGGCTTGCCTGACAGCAGTGTCCGGCGCCATCACGACCCTTAGTGGATTTTGGGTCGTGACACATAGGGTCAAAATATTGTACGAACCTTTTTGAAGTAATATGTTTAAATTAACTAATTTTTGATGCGAATTAGACATATAAATTCTTTCATTATTTGAAAATAAGTTTTACATAGATAGAAACAACATAAGAACACTATAAGTCACAATGATTAACAATTCAAATATTTAAAAATTATTCCCAAAAAATACAGTAAAAGAAAACCTTATTTTACTCTCCAAATAATTATAAGTTCATTCCTTTTTAAATAAAAAAATATCATAAATGTTTTTTCCATAAAATTGTCCAGACGAAAGAAAAAAAGAAAATGAACAATTTCAAGAACAAGTAAGAAATCATTGAAACAAATAGGAAAAGAGAGTGGAAGATCTCCCCTGGCCTCTGGGAACAGAACACAAAAGTTAGATTAGTGCTTTATGTCGATCCACAAATTATACTAAAAATAATATAAATACACAAAATCAGTTTTAATATTTTGCTTTATTCGAAGCTACTAGAGCGTATCAATAACTTTTAAAACTTTAGCTGTGCCAAGTATGTCTGCATGCCAAACAGGACACTATGGACTAGTTGAGCTCTCCCTGAAAACTTAAGGAAAATATGGAATCGACATGAAAGACTAGCTAGGTTTTCTGAAGAGAACAATAAGAAAGAAGAAGAAGCTTCTCGACTTCTTTATTCATCTGAATGAAAAAGTGTACAATATATCTACAAATGGGCTATATATACATTAGGCCAAACCCGGAATCGTAATTGAACTATTGGGCTAATTTATAAAAGCTATACAAATAAACTTATACAATATGGGCCTAAATCCGCCGAGGCCCAGAAGCCAATTTGCCTCCAAGTCCAACACCCCCCCCCGCCAAGTTGGAGGGGGAAAGCACCTGCAACTTGGAAAGAAGATGAAGGTGAGTCTGCCCGGTTAGAGGCTTGGTCAGAATATCGGCCAATTGCTGAGAAATGGGAACCTGAGTCAAATTAATAAGCCCCTCAACTAACTTGGTGCGAATGAAGTGGAAGTCCACCTCAATTTGCTTGGTGCGTTCATGAAAAACGGGGTTCTTCGCAATGTGGATGGCTGCCTGATTATCACAAAAGCCTGAAATGGGAAGACAAACAGAAACATGTAAGTCAGATAAAAGTCGAACTAGCCAAGTTAACTCCGCAACAACCTTACTAACAGCCCTATATTAAGCTTCTGCGGCTGACAAGGAAACAACGGGCTGCTTCTTAGATTTCCAACCAATCAAACTATCCCCCCAGGAGAATAGAAAACCCATTTACAGACTTTCTAGTATCAACACAAGCACCCCAATCACTGTCACTATAGGCAGTCACTGAAAGATCAGGAGAATCAGAGAAGAACAACCCAACATCCAATGTGCCCTTTAGGTATGTCAGAATATGTAAAGCAACAGACATGTGAGGAACTCGAGGAAATTTTAAAAATTGACTTAGGTGCTGAACCGCAAAACAAATATCCGGTCTAGTGTGTGTAAGAAAGAGCAATTTACCAACTAGACTCCTGTAAGTCTCAGGTTGAGGCAACAATTCACCAAAATCAGCAGATAATTTGCTATTAAGCTCCAAGGGACAAATAACAGGGGAAATATCTGAACAACTGTATTCAGACGAAAGGTCAGAAATAAACTTCTTTTGATTCAGCAGCAAACGAGAAGATAGAGAGGAGACCTCAATACCCAAAAAATAATTCAAAACACCCAAATCTTTAATCTTGAGCTGATCATGTAAAAACAACTTCAAGTCAAGAATAACATTAGGATCATCCCCAGTCAATATGATTTCATCAACATACACAGCCAAAACAGTCAAGGAACTAGGAGAACCTTTCACAAACAGAGAATACTTATTAACAGAATGAGTGAAGCCCTTAGAACATAAAGCATGGGACAACTTAGTATACCATTGCCTAGAGGCCTGTCGGAGACCATAAAGAGATTCTTCAACTTGCATACGAAGGGTGCAGAAGAAGCAGAAGAGGCAGAAATAGAGAGACCGGGAGGAAGCTTCATGTAAACCTCTTTATCCAAATCACCATGGAGAAAAGCATTATTTACATCTAATTGGAACAGCGACCACTTTCCTTTGACAGCCACTGCTACGAGACATTTAACTGTCGACATTTTGATGACAGGGGAAAAGGTCTCATGAAAATCAACACCTGCTACCTGTGTATCCCCTCTTATCACAAGCCTAGCCTTATACCTTTCTACACTACCATCAACTTTATATTTTACTTTATAAATACATTTGTAACCAATAAGTTTCTTACATTTGGGTAAGGGAACAATATCCCAAGTGTGATTGGTAGTAAGAGCATCAAACTCCTGTTGCATGGCATTCTGCCAAGCTGGAATAGATGCGGCTTAAGAATAAGAACCAGGTTCAAATTCAGCATGCTGAAGAACTGTAGTAGAGCAGGAAGAGGTGGAAGGAAATCTACATAAGTAGTCCTGAAGATAAGTAGGAAGATGATGATCTCTAGAAGATCTTCTAGGAGGTTGAAGAATTAGTGGAGCAGGAGAACTAACAGTAGGAGAAGGATCTGAAAGAGGGAAGGGATGACTAGGGGAAGGAGGAGAAGGAGATGATGAAGAAGGAAAATTAGAAGAGGTAAGGGGAGATGCAGAAGACAAAACAAAATCAGGGGCAAGAGAATCAGAATCATGAGAAGGGAAGGAAGAAGGGACAACAGGCACAATGAAATCAGGAGGATCAGAATCATGTACAAGAGGAACAAGAGAATGAAATGGAGAAGAAGAAGGAACAATGTTTTTCTGGAAAAAGGGAAAATAATTCTCATGAAACATAACATCTCTGGATATGAAACACTTTTTATTAGATAAATTGTATAACTTGTAACTTTTCTTGGCGAAAAGGTAGTCAAGGAAAATACAAGGAGTAGATCTAGGTTTAAACTTATCCCTATGAGGTATGGGGACTGTGGCATAGCATAAACAACCAAAGGATCTCATGTGGGAATAGGTGGGCACCTTACCATACATCATCTCAAATGGGGATTTGTGTTTGAAGAGTTTGGAGGGTAACCTTTTGATGATATAGGTTGCTCTTAATAAACAGTCACCCCAGAACTGAGTAGGCAAACTGGATTGGAACAACAAAGCTCTAGATGCTTCAAGAAGGGTTCGATGTTTTCTTTCAACCACCCCATTTTGTTGAGGGGTGTAAGGACAACTAGTCTGGTGTATGATCCCATTTTCTGAGAAAAAGATAGAAGCAGAGGAACTAGAACCCAACTCTAGAGCATTATCACTTCTAATTGTTTGGACAGAAACATGAAAATGATTTTTAACCATTGCAACAAAAGACTTAATTAAGGAAAAGGCATTACTCTTGGCCCCCATTAAGTGTGTTCAAGTAGCTCGTGTGTAATCATCTACAATAGTAAGAAAATATCTAGCCCCAGTATATGTTGGAGTATGGTAAGGGACCCAAGTGTCAATGTGAATAAGTTGGAATGGTCTAACAGTAGTAATAGAACTATCTGGGAAAGGCATTCTAGTTTGCCTTGACATGGGACAAACATTACAAATAAAAGGTTGTTTGGAAGATAAAGAATCAGATAAACCAGAAATAAGTTTCATTCTAATAAAAGGAACATGAGCAAGTCTTTGATGCCAAATCACATCCATTTTATTCAAACCAGGAGAAGCAGAATGGAAAGGAATAACACAGATATTAGGTAAATTAGGATTAGAGTTACAAGAAGATGCATTAGTAGAAGACAAACTAGTTGAAACAACATTATTCTCACAAGTGGAAGGTGAAACAGAATGATCAGATGATAGAAATACATTATTCATGGAATGTAAATCAGTGAAGATTTGAGATTGGCAAGGCTTTCTCCAAATAAGCTTGAAGAGACCAGTGTCAAGTTTACCAAGATCCATAGGCTTCTTCAGAGAAGATCCCTGTGGTAGAAGCAAACAAGATTCATAAGTGAACAAAACAAAACTTTTGATATGTTGAATGAGTCTATGTACAGAAATGAGGTTGTGGTGGAAAGAAGGAATGTAAAGAGCAATATGAAGAATGAGTGATGGATGCAAGGCAAAAGAACCACTGCTTGTCACTTTTACTTTGTATCCATTAGGCAGGGAAACAAGATAGGGAATAGGAAGATGAGTTATATTAGATAGAAAATCTTTATTGGATGTCATTTGATCAGTAGCCCCCGAATAAATAATCCAACTTAAGCCTACAGCCTGAGAAAGCATGCATGAAGATGAACTGGAACTATTGCACAAATCAGCAGATAGTAAAGTACTAGCAAAATTGGCAGATGCCATGAGATTGGGCTGAGACTAAGGAGTTGACACATGTGACTGCTGCAGTAAATTCATTAACTGATTGTACTGTTGCATACTCAGCCCAGGAATAACAGAATTTAGCTCTGAAGAACTGGAACTGGAAGGACCAGTATAGGAAGAACCAACACCACTAGGCATAACATTAGTGTCAAGTTCAGTACTGACATTTGCTGCAAATCTTCTTTCCTTGGAGAACTTCAAGTTTGATGGAAAGCCATTAAGCGTGTAACATTTATCAATTAAATGTCCAGGCTTCTTGCAATATTTGCAAAACTTAGAAGTTCTCTGATCAACGTTTACTCTCTGGTCAAAAACTTTGTGATTGTAGTGTTGTTTAGGAGGAGGATGAGGCCTAGTGAGATTGTTGACATTGAAAGAAGCCGACTCTGAATTAAATTGAGGAGTGGAATTGACATGCTTTTGACTCTCATCTTGAAGTAGTATATTATATGCATTATCAAGTGAAGGAAGTGATTGCATCATTAGAAGATTACTTCTGACACTTACATAGGTTTCATTAAGCCCCATTAGGAACTGATACAACTTGTCCTCCTCTAACTCTCTTTGTAAAGGACAATTGCAAAGATTAATAGGATTTTTTCGTATGAAAGCTAACTCATCCCACAACTTCTTTAATTTGTTAAAATATGATGCTATGTTAAGAGGTCCTTGACAAGTAGAAGCCAATTCTTTCTTAATCTCGAACACTTTAGTTCCATTAACTGTACCATATCTACTTTCAAGTTGTTTCCAAATACACTTAGCAGTCTCAGAATACTGAACACTCTCAGCTATATCAGGAGATAAAGAACTAGTCAACCAGGAAATCACCATATTATTACACCTATTCCAGAACTTCAGCTCAACAGCATTATCAGAGGATTTAGGACAACTTCCATCTATGAACGCTATTTTATTCTTAGCTGACAGAGCAACCACCATTTTCCTCTTCCAACCCCCAAATCCAATACCAGAAAATGGTACAGGGACTAGACAAGTCCCAGGGATATCAGACGGTGTATGAATAGAGGACTAGATGGATCTGGGGAATATTTAGGAGTCGAAGTACTAGAATCACCCACAATCATATTGAAAACAGTAGCAATCAAACTAATAGATAAGGAATTTTTCTAATGCAAAAGATTAACAACAAAAATCACCAAAAATTACCAAAACGATACCACAATATATTTGAGAAGGACAAAAATACCACACTTCTTTGCGACCGGAAGAAGAACGACCTTGAGATTCACCAAAGCAGCCAGATATTGTCCAACCACCAGAGATTCAATCTCACCCAAACTGAATCGAAATATTCTTCTGTATGTCTTCAATTCGTGTAAGAAACTCGCAAAAAATCACCGCTCAACCATGAATCCCCACAATAGAAAAATCGACGAAACTGACGAAGCTTGAACGAGAAGAAAATTCAATCAAATTTTATGAGGGTAGTATCGGACGAACGCGGAGCACAGGATCTACATGAAATCATGCTCTGATACCACGAAAACTATAGAAAAATATGGAATCGACATGAAAGACTAGCTAGGGTTTCTAAAGAGAACAATTAGAAAGAAGAAGAAGCTTCTCGACTTCTTTATTCATCTGAATGAAAAAGTGTACAAAATATCCACAAATGAGCTATATATACATTGAGCCAAACCTGGAATCCTAATTGAACTAATTGGGCTAATTAATAAAAGTTATACAAATAAACTTATACTATATGGACCTAAATCTGTCGAGGCCCAGAAGCCAGTTTGTCTCCAAGTCCAACACTCCCAGCATAAGAAAGTTTTTTAGCTGTCATTACTTTATTTATGTGTACGGTCATCTTATTCTTTCTTGAAAAAGAAGCTAGAAATAGTCCCTTAAGTTTTAAAAGGTGGATGCTTTTTCTTGTGTTTCTCAAAGTCTTCTTTGCTACGACGTTTCTAAAGTTTTCGAGGTAAGATTTCTTGGGTTCTTACCTTACTCTCTTTTTCTTCAATCTCCAAATATTGTCTCTTTTTTTTTTTACTGCTTGGAGCTTTCATTGCATGTTCTAACTTTTTAGGGTCATTTTCACCTATTTTAGGCACCTTAGGGTCTGTGTTAGCTAAGTACTGTTAATTAGAGTTCCAAATCTTAGAATTGCTTGTGCTCATTCCAGACTTTGCTTTTGCCCACCTAGCTCCGCCCATGCTGATGGCTAAAAGAAAAGCAATTCAGGAACTAACAATACTAAATGATGATGTTGATGGTTTAGGCTCATCAGGAAAGAGATATTTACGTTGTAGGATAGATCTTTTACAGAAAAAAATACCCCTTTAAAGAACTAGCGCCCTACCAAAGGTAGTGTGAAAGTCAGACACAAACAACTCGTTTCGCAGTCAAGAATTGTGCTTTGGTGAGTTTCACTTTCTATTTTTCTTTTCCTTTTTTCATACTAGTCTCTATTTACTTTTTTTTTTAAAATATAATTAGTAATATGTGTCCAAAATAATAAATTTTTAAGTGGGAAAAGGTAATCATTCCCAAAGATAAAAGGGGATTGAGAATTCGAAGCTGTCTAAAGCCAAAGTTTAATAAGAGTTCAAGTTTTATCCGCCTATGCACACAAATGCAAAAAATTTAATGTTTTATTTTCTTTTCTTTTCGTACTAATTTTTAGCGTAGTATTCTTATGAGATATAAATTTTTACTTCACATAGTAATATTATTATTTACATTAGTAAGAGTTGATTTAAGTTAATGAGATATTAGCCATGCGTTTGCAATACATTACCCTTGGATCTTGTTGTAAATTTTTTTATTTACTAATATGAATACTTAAGTAGTTTAATTCAATGTTCTAACATATTTCTAATATTAAAATGTGGACATGATTTATTTTCTTTTTTATACTGATTTTGTACTTGTTTCTTCAAACTTCAATATGGTCAAAGCGAACATATTATTATGTATTCCACCATTAATATATTTTGGGGCTTTGAATTTTAGGGGCCTAAAATAAAGGTTTTACTAGCACCCCTGTAATGATGAAATGGCTATGGAAATGTAGCAAAAAAGGGATTGCACTTTGGAGGAAAGTAGTGGAGACAAAGTATAGTGGTAAGAAATTCAAGGCCACATGGGGTGGATCCATGGAAACACATTAGCAACTTTGGCAAGTGTTTAGCAAGACAAGAATACAGGTAGGAGATGGGGGCAAAAACCAAGTTCTAAAAAGATAAATGGCTGGGTGAATCTATTTTGCAGGACCAATTTTCTGATTTATATGATTTTGCTATTCATAGAGATGCTATTACGAAGCAACTTTGGGAGAACAACTCATGAGATATATGCTTTAGAAGGGACTGCCATGACTGGGAAGTTGATATCATGATAGAGTTTTGGTTTAGAATCCAGAATGTACAAAATCAACAACGGTTGGAGGATAGATTAGTCTGGGGAGACAGGAACAGAGGAGAATTTTCAGTGAACGTCTGCTATGAAGAATTGGTGAACATGCACAACGCGAACTGGCAATGACAATTGATTTGGAAGACTAAATTAAAGTTCCCACTAAAGTCGATGTTTAAGCTAGCTAGTAGAGAAAAAAAAATAGAGTTATTTCAGGGGCATGTATTACTCAGGATAACCTAAGGATAAGAGGAGTAATACTAAACAAATACCAAACATGTAAAAAAGAATGGGAGGACCTAGAACGCATTTTTTTTTTCCGCATTCTACGGTGGCTAAAGATATATGGGACATGTTTAGTACACTTTTTTGTAGTACTTCGTGTTTAACCAAAAATTAATTTTTGTGGTTAAAGCAAATAAATGAATAATTCGGGTCTTTAATACCCAATTTTACTTCACTTTTCCTAGTATAGTTGAAGAGCAAATAAAAAAATAAAATATTGAGAGAATAAGGAAAAAGAGATCTTATTGATAGTTGCAGCTTCCATCCAAGAAGATAGAACAAGATTCTTCAAATAGCAGAGAATAAAATATAATAACTTCGTGAAGTTCTAGATGATCATTCAAGATATGGTAAAGAGGGTTTATATAAGGGTACAACATGTAATTGTTTTGCCTACTTAATTCTCATCCGTTACTAATACTTATTATATTGATTACCTGTTACATAGGTAATTTGTAACGATTTTGGTAATAATAGCCAATCGCGCACAATCAGGTATTATGTCGATTTCTTTCCATACTCGTGGCTATTAATGAACCTTCCTTCCTCGTAATATTTAATTAACCATCCTGCGTCTATCTCTTCGTTTTCTATAGTCAGGCATGGTACTTTGTAAGCGATCCCGTGAATGTTTTACTCATGCTTTCCCTAACCTTCGTTCTTGTCACGATTCAAAATCCACTATAGTTCATGATGGCGCCTAATGCCACCATTAGGTAAGCCAACGGTGATTAATGAACTTAGTTACTCATTTTATTACTTTTGAAATCATAATTTCCATTATTAAATAGTATGAAATAGAATTTACAGGGTGAATGATAATAATTACGTGAACTACCATACTAAACATCCAGTAGGAACCTCGAAAAATCGGGTGTCTCAAGTGCATGGGTATCAACTGAGAAATATAATAAAATACAACATTTGTCTGGAATACAAGTTAGACAGGAGAATGTAAATAACGCTAATGGAGGCTTTGTATGCTGCGGATCGTAATATAGAATGCAGCTCACCGTAAAGTCCCCGCAATAGCCGCGCCTCTACGCCCGAAAGACCACCGGAAACATGTATATACCTGCACAATAAGTGTAGCATGAGTACGTAAATCAATGCGTACCTAGTAAGTATCTGGCCTAACCCCGGAGAATTAGTGACGAGGGATTGACATCGACACTTACTAGTGATCCAATAAGACAGATATAGTAAGAAGTAAACTAATAGGGGGCAGAGCAGATGAACGATATGAACAAATACAAATACGATGTACAATACTCCTTTGAACGGTAAACTCAAGATCTCTGTAAGCAGTTACCTCCCCAACCGGAGTGTATATAGAATGGACCTTACTGGATAGGTCATCACAACTCGAATCAGGAAAAAAAATACACGGATGTGCTGGTTTCTTGTCAGATATTACGTACGATGCTGCCCGAGGCAAACGGCCCGATCCACAAGAGTGTTTTATAGAAATTCCGCGGCGAACAACCTGATCCCATCATACTGTGTGTACTGCCGAGGGTCGAACGACACGAACCATAGATTCATCTATTATACCGTCGAGGCGAATGGCCCACTCCCATGAGAGTGTGGTACATAATCATGCCGAGGCAAACAACCTGATCCCATTAGAATAAAAAGTTTTAATTGGTCCTTGACCCCACTCATGAATAAACATGTGAGTTATGAATTTTAAGGAAAACCTTCCGATGAAAACGCATAGCGGGGGAGAAATGTGTAAGAGAAGCACAATTATTCCGCAGCTAATCACGAAGCTCGTCAAATCTCTACAAAAGAAAGTCTATCACTCTACGAAAGTCTAGTCACAAGTCGTAACGTAAAGTAAGGGAATTTAATAGGCAAGGAACAACTCAAATAGTACAATTATAGCATAGTATAAACTAAGTCTACCCGGACATATCATAAATCTAGCTACGTACGGACACTCATCATCTCGTGCGTATGTATCCCCCGCAACAAGTAGCACATATTAAACACATCACCTAGGGGTAGATTCCCCACTAGGTTAGACTGGAGACTTACCTCATCCGAAGTTCCATAACCAGCTCCAATGCCACTCAAACACCTCAAACCGATGCCCGTCGCTCCAAAACTAGTCAAATAATGTGCAAACCAATAAAAATATACTCCAATACTTATAATAAATTAATTCATAACAATTCCCAACTCGCTTGAAAAGTCAACAAAATCAACCCTCGGGCACGTCCCTCGGGCCCACGTGCCCGGATTCCGAAAAGTTTAGAAGATATGCTTTTCCTTTAACACTACGAACTCAAATATATGATTTATTCCAAATTCCATGCCCAAATACGTGGTCAAAATCCAAAAATACCAATTTCTAGGTTTATTTCAAAATCTCACAATTTAACTAATTTCCATGTTTAAATCCTTATATAATTCATATATTTAACTCATAATTTGAAGAAATTACTTACCTCCTAGTTGATGATGAAAATGGTGCTCCAAATGGCTCCCAAAGTCGGCTCCCATGAAGAAATGGAGTGAAAAATGAGCCAAAACCCCGTTTTAAAACCACACTGCCCAGTTCGACCTTCTTCGCGAATGCGGCAAGTCCCTCGCGTTCGCGAAACAATACCAGCTCCAGCTCCGAAATTGGCCTTCACGAACGCGTGTCACAGCTCGCAAACGCGAAAGCTAAAGAAATCACCCATGCCAGCTTCCCCTTCACGAACGCGATGCCCCAATCGCGAACGCATAGATTTGCTCTTCGAACCTTCGTGAACTCATGACCTCAGTTGCGAATGCGTAGCAAAAAAATCAGCTCCCATCAAATCCTTCTTCGCGAATGCATTAATCCATTCGCGTTCGCGAAGAACAAAACCAGATGCCTGACACCAGCGGCAGCAACTAAGCCAAATTTGGTCCGAAACCACCCCGAAACACACCCAAGGCCCCCGGAACCCCGTTTGAGGATAGCAGCAAGTTTGTGAACATAATACGAACCTGCTCGAACTATCGAAACACAAAAAATAACATCAAAACTAAGAATACACCCCAAAACCAAATCGAATCAACTTATGAACTTCAAGTTCTTCTAACTTACTCTGAACGCGCTGAATCATACTTAAATTACTCCGAATGATGCCAAATTTTGCCTGATAGTCACAAATCACCATATAGAACTGACCTAGGCTCATAATCTCCAATCGGACCTCGATAACACCAAATTCCACCTTAAACCAAACATAGGAAATTCTAAAATTTTCAAAATGCCAACTTTCCACAATAAGCGCTGAAATGCTCACGGGCGACCCGATACTCAATTCTAACATATGCACAAGTCCAAAATCACCATACAAACCTATTGGAACCTTCAAATCCCGATTCTGAGGTCATTTACCTAAAAGTCAAACCTTAGTCAATTTTTCCAACTTAATGCTTCCGAAATTAGATTTTTCCATTCGAATAGACTCTGAACTTCTCGAAATTCAATTCCGACCACACGTACAAGTCATTAAACATTAAGTGAAGCTATTCCAGGGCTCAAATCACCGAACGACGTGCTAGAGCCCAAAACAACCGGTCGGGCCGTTACAATTCTTCTTTATCCTTTTACTCTTATGCATCCTGTCAACATATCATTAGTCCACGTGGCGAGTCTATTTTTCTACCACTACAGATAGTCGCCCCACTTTCTAAATATTCTCAACTGAATATTTGGGGAGTGGTAGGTTTATTTATGGTAGGAATGTCTTTCCGCCTCTTCCCGATATTATTATGATTTACTTCAGAAGTAAAGAGACATATGTCTCTTCCATTTAATACTCGAGACATGTGTCTTCTCGTGATTGGCTCTGCACTTTGCAACGGATCTTTAGGGTTTCTGCGGCTGTGTCAGTCCGAAGTTACGGTTCCATGATGACACTTTTTCCTTAAAAATACCGCATCATGCATCTTCCAACACTTCTCCTACTCCCTTACGTTTCCTTCTAAGCTTTCTCTGCAACTCTCCTTTTTTCTATGTGCTTCTGCTTTACCTAACAATGATTTCAAAATCTTCGAAGCCTTATTCATCGTCGGATCCTTGGCGTGTTATTATAATGAGTGAACTTCCTCCTACTACAGCTCCGGTCAGAAGCAGGAATAGAGGTGGCAGGGTTCGTAGCCTAGGTTCCATATCGAGTCGGAGCACCACCTTCTAAACCTTTTTCTTCCTCCAAAGCTAAATCCACATCCTGCCCTAGATCTTCTTCCAAAGCTAGGAATCACAACGAACCACTACCTGAATCTTTAGTTTCAGATATCGTTTCTAAAGAATTTTCTTTTAAATCTTACTATGATGCATGGAAGAAAAACGTTTCTTCTATAACAACACGTAAACCTGCTGATCACTATCTTTCTCTTATTAACTTTAGTCTTCTCCTTTTAGTACGCCGAGAATGTCATTGGAAACCTAACTTCCCAATCATAGCCCCTAGTGTCGATGATCGAATAACCACTTACTGTGAGGGTTATTCGTTCATCTACACTTATTCTTTTACTTTAGGATTCAAACCACCTATTGACCTAGTGATTATAGAGTTCTGTCATTATTTCAACGTTTACCTCTGGCAAATAGGCCCGATAATATGGAGGGTAGTGGCTTGATTTCGTTACTTGTCGGGTTTAGTTTCTGCCCTTTTCTCTTTTCGTCATCTCCTTTATCTGTATTTTTTGCGAGGGTTTTTTCACACTCGCAGCAAGAAAACGAGTCTTGGATAGCCCTAAAGATGATCGTGTCCAAGGTTGGTATGCTCGATTCGTGGCTGTCCCCACCTGTGTTTTAGTGTGATAAGAGAACATGCCCTTTCATTAGAAGTAGAATTTTGCACGTGAGTATTTCCCTTTGCTTCTACACCATGCTATTTTCCTTTAAAATACTAACTTTCTTGCTCAAATATTCTTATCCTTCGACAATCGTGGAATTGTTCGGTGAACTTTTCGACTTCCATGATTGGATAGAAATAATGTTATCTACTACACCTATGGAACAAATATCCGGTAAGTTTATATCCCAAATGTTTGGGTGGAAAGTAATAACCCATGGTATGTTACTTTACTTTACCATAAATTGTTCACTTTTTCCCTCTTATTTAACATCCTTTTTAATATTAGGATTTGCAATCCGCGAAGTCCATCCTGCTTCCGCTCCTATAGTTAGACTTTCTAACGACACGATTGGTCGTTTTGAGCTCTAACTCGTCGTTCAGCGGTTTGAGGCCTTGGGTAGCCTCACTTCATGTATTATAACTTGAACGCGTAGTCAGAATTGAATTTCGAGAAGTTCAAAGTTGATTCGAATGGAAAATTCTAATTTAAGAAGCTTTAAGTTGGAAGAATCGACTAAGGATTGACTTTTGAGTAAACGACCTCGGAATAATTATTTGAAGATTCCAATAGGTTCGTATGATGATTTTGGATTTGGGCATATGTTCGGATTGAGTATCGGATGGCCCAGAAGCATTTCGACTCTTATTGTGAAAAATTGACATTCTGAAGGTTTTAGAATTTTCAAAGTTTGGCTTGAAGTGGATTTTTAGGTTATCGATGTCCGTTTGGGGTTCCGAGCCTTGGATTAGGTTCGTATTGTGATTTGTGACTTGTGCTAAAGTTTGGAGTAATTTCGGAATCTTTAAGTATGAATCCGACGCTTTCATCGAAGTTAGGAAGTTTGAAAGTTGAAAGAAAGGTTTCGAGCTTCGATTCATTATTTGATGTTGTTTGGTGTGATTTGAGGCCTCGAGCAGGTACGTGTCATGTATTGGGACTGGTTGCTGTTTTTAGAGGGGGTCCCGGGAGCCTCAGGTGTGTTTCGGGATAGTTTCGGATCAAGTTTGGGTGTTTTAATGTTGCTGGCTTCTGGTGTTTTTGGTAAGCATCGCGATCGCGGTTGACAGGACGCAATCGTGAAGAGAAGCTGGAGCTGGAGAGGGATTTGTGAAATGTGAACACGACACAATGGTCGCGAACGCGGAGGGAAAGCTGAGGCAAACGACGCGAACGCGACAGGGAGGTCGCGAACAAGTAGAAGAAAAGTGGAGCTGGGCCTAGGAGTTTTGGCCTGCGCGTTCGCGAGGATGGTTTCGCTTTCGCGATGGTCAGGCCTGGTAAGGCATCGCGTTCACGTGCCTGTCTTCATGATCGCGAAGAAGGATTTTGGAGCTGAAGCAGCTTGTGCTTCGCGAACGCAAGGGCAGTGCCGTGTTCGTGAAGAAGGTCGGACTGGGCAGTGTTCTTTTAAAAATCAGGGGTTGGCTCATTTTCACTTCATTTCTTCCATGTGAGCTGACTTTGGAGCAATTTTTGAGTGCCATTTTCATCATCTATCATGGGGCAAGTGATTTCTTCTCATTTTGGGTTAAATACATGGTCTATATATGGATATTAATATGGAAATTAGTAAAAATTGTAGGATTTTGGAAGAAAACCTAGAAGTTGGTTCTGGATTTATCCACAAAATTTGGATATGGAATTAGGAATAAATTATATATTTAAGTTCGTGGTGTTATGGGTAAACTTTGTTTTCAAAAATTTTCGGAATCCGGGCACGTGGGCTCGAGGGTTGACTTTATTAACTTTTCGAGCGGAGTTGCAAAGTGTTGTATATTAATTAATTATGGTGTTGGGGTATATTTTTATTTGTTTTCATGATTGTTTGACTAGTTTGGATCGATGAGCATTCGGTTTGAGGTGTTAAAGACACGTTGGAGCCGGTTGTGGAACTTCGAAGCAAGGTAAGTCTCCTGTATAACCTTGCGAGGGGTAAACTACCCCTAGGTGATGTAATTGTTATATGCTACTATTTGTGGGTGCTACGTAAGCACGAGGTGACGGGAGTCCGTACGCAGCTAAAAAAAGTTTATGTTCGGGTAGACTTAGGACTTTATCATGTAATATTTGAATTATTTGAACTCGCTCTTCTGGCTTAATTAACTGAAATTGAATTATAATAATATACATATACATTAGGCCGAGTCTTATCACCTTGAGTTGTTGGCAAGTTATTTGAGAAACGGTAAAGGTTAAATTCACTTTGTACTCATGTAATATATTGTAAGCACGTGCCTCACAATTCGAAAATTCCTTTCCTTTCTATTGGAGTGGGTTGAACGCCTCGGCAGGATCATGCACCACACTCTTATTGGAGCGGGCCGTTCGCCTCAGCAGTATAATATATGCATCTATGGTTCCTGTCGCTCGACCCTTGGCAGTGTACACGTTTTGATGGGATCGTGTCGATTACCTCGGCAATATCATATTTCTTGTGAGATCAGGTCGTACGACCTCGGCATAATCGTGCGTTATATCACTAGCAGTCTGAATATTCACGAGAGTTTTCCTTCCATTGATGCCTTGCATTTTACATGGTATTCATTATTCATTTAATATTGGCATTGGATATGGGATGAAACACGAGACTGCGAGATATATAACTTTAAAAGAAATTTTGAAGATTATGTGATTTAGAGTTTTACCCCATAATTATTGTTGTGCTTACATCTGTTTTTGATTTACCCCTCATTTCTACTTCTCCGGGGTTAGGCTAGATACTTACTGGGTACGTGTTGATTTACGTACTCATGTTGCACTTCTACATTAAATGTGCAGGATCTGACATGTTCATTTGGTGACCATCTTGGCGCATAGGCGCAACTGTAGAGGAGACTTTTGTGAGTTGCATTCCAGGGGATGCATTGCAGTCCACAGAGTTTCGATCGTACCATTTATTTTGTCCTATCTCATTTACATTCTAGACAGATGTAGTGTTATTAATTTACTCTTTAGTAAATGCAAATGCACTTATGACACCGTGTTTTGCGATATACTACTTGATGCTTACAGTTCTGTATATTATCATCGTCTTTCATTTCTCTTATAATTTACAAATTTTTTATGTTCTTGTGGATTTAAAAGTGTGAATTTCCTTCCTTATTAAAATTTATGAATTCGAAAGTAATAAAATGAGTAATCAAATCGATCAATCACCGTTGGCTTGCCTGACGACGGCGTTAGGCGTTATCACGTTCTATAGTGGATTTTGGGTCGTGACTGCTTGGTATCAGAACTATAGGTTCACTTGGATCTCACGAGTCATGAGCAAGTTTAGTAGAGTATTGCAGATCGGTATGGAGATGTATGTACTTATCTTCGAGAGGCTATAGGGCTGTTGGGAGCACTTCCCTTCTTGATTCCTCATCGTGCAATTTCATTCCTTTGAGGCTTATGCCTTTATTTCCTTCTTACTCAATCTTATGCCACGTGAAGCGCTTGTTATCAATTGGACATCGAGGAGTTGTAGTGGTACTTCAGACGTGGTGCAGGACGTTTTTCCCTGCGTGTTCGGGCAAGCTATCATCGTTGCCTTGCAGAAGGATGTTCTATTGTTTTAGCTCAGTATTTGTATTTCCTATGGTTTTGAGGCCATGCACAGATTGCTACGATGTTCATGCGTTGTTATCGCAAAGTGTTGGTGTAATGGTAGGGTGCTTGTCTAGGTGTCGAGGCAGAGAATGACCCAAAGGAGGATCTCTTAGTTCATGTTAGAGGTTCGGCATTTAATTTCGGGAGGGGGGAGGGCGACAATCGGACTATGTATGTTCAAGCTTGGGTTGATAGAGTAACGAGACTTGATATTTTCTAAATTGGTGGAAATTATCATTTGTGATGTGGTATCGTCGTCCTTGTTTGAACAAATTATGGCTCGCCGATGTCATGTTCTTCTTGAATTACCTTCGGGGTAAGGTATTGTGAAATGGTGTCGGAGAGGCGGTTGTTAGAGATGGCGGTGTGTAGCGGTTTCAGAATTGAATCAATGTTTTTAATGCCGATGGCTCTAGAAGGATGATCTTCGAGAAGGCTTAGAGTTGGTAGCAAATTATTTGTTCAGGTGCTATAGAGATGAGTTTTGATTTTAGGCAGCACTTAGGCAGCGAAGGATGAGGAAGGACATGGTGGGAGGTGTCTCGCGGTGATTGAATTGCTAGCAGGTCAAGTATGAAAAGCATAGGTCCAGAAGTTTCTTAAAGGAGATAGTTTAACCAAAGTGGGAGTGTATGGATTTCATGGCTACGGTGCCGAGTAAGGTTGAATATGACGAAAGGTAGTTTGCTTGGAGTGTTTAGGGGTGCAAGGTCTTGATTATCATTATGTAATACAACGTGACTTCGAGTTTGGAATGTATGGTCAGACTTTCAGTTGATGTCAATAGGGAATGAACAGACTTGTATAGTTGGAGAACGAGCATGGGCTCAGGAGGGTTTACTGACTTCGTGGTAGTTGTACCCAGTGTGGCGTTGTTGGAAGATGTCGGTAAGGAATTCCATAGGTGGG
The DNA here is from genome assembly GCF_001879085.1 of Nicotiana attenuata. Lineage (NCBI taxonomy): Eukaryota > Viridiplantae > Streptophyta > Magnoliopsida > Solanales > Solanaceae > Nicotiana > Nicotiana attenuata. The sequence goes on from NW_017671108.1 coordinate 236,305, forward strand.
TTATCTCCTATTGTTGGCCCAAGAACAGGTGAAGTTTTGAAGATTGACAAAAGAACTCAAACATGGACCAAGTTCCATCTTGTAAAGCACAATCATGATCAACCTGTACATGTGAGATGCACGTGAAGGAGATAAATCTAACTGATCAAGAAGCGATATCTCCTGATCTTATCGAAAAGGTTGCATATTAGATAAGGAGAGAAAGACTCCTTACATGAAGAGAACACAGTTTAGGAAGAAGATAATGTTAGAGTTTGAGATCACTATGAACTCTTCTACGATAGAAGAGTAGCAATTGAATCCCAGTCAAACTCTGATTGCTAACCTATTAAATGGCAGTGTTGTTCTCTTTTACAGGTAATGCACACAAGCAAAAGTTAAACTTAAATTGAGAGCAAAAAAGCAAGGCGTTTTTGCAAGCAATTTACGTGTGATTCGAATGTGCAATCCTGAAGCTACTTGAACGAGATAGAAGAACCAGTTCCAAGTGTCTATCTTTATTTCTAGTTCAATTATAGTAGGTGTTTTCATATTTTACCTTTCAGCTTTATCTAGAAGCAATTGTAATAGGTACTTTGAGTATTCAAGTTAGAGTTAACTTGAAGTTGTCGCAGCAGTTAGAGGCTGGTTGCTACAAATGGATTAGAGTTAATCCTTAGGTTTACAAAGAGTTTTGTAAATGCTGTTTTGGCTCAGTGATTTTAGTGGAAATTTGGGAAAATCCTACTGAGTAGTAGGTCGTGGTTTTTTCACCTTTTGAGCCAGGTGTTTTCCACGTAAAAATCTCCGTGTTCTTTGTTTTCTGTATTTATTATTCCGCAAACAGCAGTAGTTGGAATACCTAGAAGAACCAGGTCCTTCTATAGTTCAGATAAGCGAAAATTGGGTACCACACAAATCACCCCCCCCCTCTTGTGTGGTATTGAAGTTTAGAACATCAATTGGTATCAGAGCAGGTTATCCTTGAAAAGGTTAACACCTTAGGAAAAGATCAAGATGAGTGCACCACCTGGAAACTAGGAAGGGTAATCCACTACTAGGCCTCCACTCTTTAATGGTCAGTACAATACTTGGTGGAAGAACAAGATGAGAGATCACATCATAGGAGAAGACTATGAACTCTGGGACATAGTCACTGATGGTCCCCTGGCGACTACAAAGAAGAATGCTGAAGGAGTGAACGTGCCAAAGACAAGAGCTGACTGCACTGCTGAAGACTTGAAGAAATGGGAAAAGAATGCCAAGGCCAAGAAATGGCTTGTGTGTGGACTTGGTCCAGATGAGTACAACAGGATTCAAAGTTGTACAACTGCTAAGGAGATATGGGACACATTATAAGTGGCTCATGAAGGAACTCCTCAAGTAAAGAGATCAAGAGGAACACTGCTATATTCTCAATATGAGAATTTCACTATGAAGGAAGGAGAAACTATCAAGGAGATGTACACAAGGTTCACAACACTAACAAATGAACTTAAAACTCTTGGGAGAATTATCCTCGAAGAAGATAAGGTTGAGAAAATCTTGACAAGGGTCTTACCAGTGACTTGGGAAAGCAAAATCACTGCTATTCAGGAATTAAAGAACATTGCTACTCTCAAGTTGGATGAACTGATTGGAAATCTCACTGCCTATGAACTGAGAAGGCAAACAATGAAAATGGATGCACCCAAGAAGGAAAGGAGTCTGGCTCTCAGAATAGCTGAAGGTGCAAATCTGGAGGATGATGAAATGGCCATGATCACAAGGGATTTCAAAAAGTACCTAATGAGAGGAAAAGGTTCTTCAAGAGGTACAACCTTCAACAAACCAAGGGCTCCTGAGAAACAGACTAACGAGGGTTGCTACAAATGTGGCAAGACTGATCACATGATCAAGAACTATCCTCAGTGGGAAATTGAATGGAAGAAGGAAAGGGCTGAACGAAGGAACAGGAAGAAGGAACAGGTTCAACCCAAAAGGAACAAAGGATCGACAATGGTTATGGTTGCTGCTTGGGAAGAAACATTAGATGAGGATTTAGAAGATGAAGCTGGAGATGAACATGCACTTATGGCCATCGGAGAATCAGATGATGAACAAGAGGTAAGTGTGCTTCATCTCAAAGACAAGATTAAAATTTCTGTCTAAAGAAAGGTTGTTTGAACTATTGCTAGACTTCATCGATGAGTCTGAGATAATTAAGAATGAGAAGGAAGAGCTGTCTAGGGAGTGTGTGATCTTAAAATCCAAGTGCAGAAATCTAGAATCTAGGGCTAATGAGAATGACGGTAAAAATGCTGAGTTGAAGAACCAGGTTCTTGAACTTGACACCAATGTCCTAGAACTTAGGTCTGAAAATCTAAAACTGAAATTAGGAACAGGTAAGAACAAAGTTGATCACACACATCTCACCTTAGAAGAAAACCTAGGAAAAATGAAGGATGAGTTGTACAGGAAAGATGAGCAGATAAGAGTCTTAAAAAAAGACCTAGGGAAGGTAAAGCATGAACTAGACAAAACTTGCAAATGGAATAAGGCTTTTGATGCACTATCCTGGCTACAAGAACATCACAGTAGCAACAAGAGAGGACTTGGCTATGGGGCCCAAGCACCTAAGTGGGACCACAAAAGCAAGTACCTCACTCTTCCTGAAAACAAAATCTGCACACACTGTGGCAAAACTGGTCATTACAAAAATAAATATAATGTAAAAGAAAAGGCCAGTCAAAAGAACAAAACCTTTGTTCAAGAGAAAAATAGGCTGCCTAGGTGGGCTAAAAGGAATTTGATTTACCCCTTTGCCTATAAAAAGGAACCCAAATGGGCTAAAAGGAATTTGATTTATCCCTTTGCCTATAGAAAGGAACCCAAACTAGTTTGGGTTCCTAAGACTAACCCCTGATTTCTTTTTGCAGGTCCAAGTAAAGGGAAGTATCCAAATATGGTACATGGATAGTGGTTGCTCAAAACATATGACTGAAAGCAAGAACCAGTTCCTTTCACTTGAGGACTTAAAAGGAGGTAATGTCTCCGTTGGAAATGGGAAGAAAGGTGAGATTATTGGGGTTGGAAAGGTAGGTAAGACAGACTCACACTCCATTGAGAATGTCTACTTGAGAGATGGCTTGAAATATAGCCTAATCAGTGTGTCACAATTGTGTGACCGAGGTAACCTTGTAGCATTTACCTCTACCAAATGATTTGTAATTAATCTTAACACTGTCAAGATTGTTTTGCAGGGAAAAGGAGTTAACAATATTTACATTGTAGATTTGTCCACTCTTTCAGAAAATGAACTCACTTGCTTGAGTGTGTTGGACAATGATCCCCTCCTGTGGAACAAGAGACTTGGTCATGCAAGTCTGAATCAACTCAACAAATTAGTCTCCAAGGACTTGGTAATAGGGTTATCTAACATCAAGTTCAAGGAAGACAAAGTTTGTGAGGCCTGTGCAAGGGGAAGCAGGTAAGATCATCCTTTAAAAGCAAGAAAATGGTAATCACAACCAGGACGATGGAACTGGTTCATATGGATCTCTGTGGTCCAATGAGAACATTGAGCAGAGGTGGTAAGAAATATGTGATGGTACTTGTTGATGATTATTCTAGGTTTACCTGGGTACTATTCTTAACTTCTAAGGATGAAGCATTTGACATGTTTACTGCCTTTGGTAGAAAAACTCAGAAACAATTAGGTAATCAACTTGCATCAATCAGGTCTGATCACGGAACTAAATTTGAAAATGCTAAGTTTGCTAAATTTTGTGATGAGCATGGTATAGATCATAATTTCTCTGCCCCTAGGACTCCTCAACAAAATGGAGTAGTTGAAAGAAAGAATAGGACTATTGAAGATATGGCTAGGACTATGCTTCTTTCTTGTAAACTGCCCCATAGCTTCTGGGCAGAGGCTGTAAATACTGCATGTTATATCATTAATAGATGCATGACTAGACCTCTTGTAGAGAAGACTCCCTATGAGTTACTTAAAGGGAGAAAACCAAATATATCCCATCTTAGGACATTTGGATGCAAGTGCTTTGTGCACGATAATGGAAAAGACTCCCTAGGTAAGTTTGATTCCAGAAGTGATGAGGGAGTATTCTTGGGATATTCTTCACATAGCAAAGCTTATAAAGTGTTCGATAAAAGAACTTTGTGTGTAGAAGAAAGTGTGCATGTAGTTTTTGATGAAACTAACATTCTTTTTGAGAGACAGGAACATGAAGATGAAGCCATTGGGCTGGCAAAAGATTTGAGTGAAGTCTCAGCTCAAGCCAAAGCGGCACCATAAGAAGGAACAGGTGATGGAACAGGTTCTTCCATCCAGGGCAACCTGACAGGGGGAACTGATCAGAGAGGAACTGAAATCAATCCTCTAAAGGAACACGTTCATGATTTTGTTCTTCAACAACAGAACATGGGAGAAACACCAAGCAGAAATCAGTTGGTTGTGAAACCTCACAAGTATCAAAGTTCTCATTCTATTGAGAACATAATTAATGATCCAACCTCTGGAGTTAAAACTAGATCACAATTAAAGAATCTGTGTGCTTTTGATGCTTTCCTATCTCTTATTGAACCTAAAAATATTGTTGAGGCTTTGCAGGATGCAATTGGGTAAATGCAATGCAAGATGAACTCAACCAGTTTGAGAGAAGTCAGGTTTGGCATCTAGTTCCAAGACCCAAGGACAGATCAGTAATTGGCACAAAATGGGTCTTCAGAAACAAACTTGATGAAGATGGAACAGTTGCAAGAAATAAGGCAAGATTGATGGTCCAAGGTTACAGCCAAGAGGCGGGTATATATTATGATGAGACTTTTGCTCCAATTGTAAGACTACAGGCAATAAGACTCCTCATAGCCGTTGCAGCACACATGGAATTTACTCTTCATTAGATGGAGGTCAAAAGTGCCTTCCTGAATGGCTACCTAAAAGAAAAAGTGTTTGTTAAACAACCTACAGGGTTTGAGAGCAAGGAATGTCCTGAGCATGTGTACAAATTAGACAAGGCTCTCTATGGACTCAAGCAGGCTCCTAGAGCATGGTATGAACGATTGTCCAAATTCCTGCTTGAACATGGCTACGAAAGAGATAAAATTGACAGTACTCTATTCTTGAGAGAAAAGGTTAAGATCTTCTTGGGGTACAAATATATGTTGATGACATAATTTTTGGGCAACCACTGACAAACTAAGTAAGGATTTTGCCAAATTAATGGGAAGTGAGTTTGAAATGAGTATGATGGGTGAGCTTAAATTTTTCTTAGGATTACAGATCAAACAAAGCCCAAATGGAACCATGATCCATCAGCAGAAATAAGCAAAGGAGCTGATCAAAAAGTTTAAAATGGTTGAATCAAAGGAAATAGACACCCCCATTGCAACTGCCACTAAATTAGACATAGATGAACCTGGTTCATCTGTTGATCAGAAGTTGTATAGGGGTATGATTGGTTCACTTTTGTATCTTACTGCCAGTAGACCTGACATAGTTTTCAGTGTAGGGCTTTGTGCTCGTTTTCAGGCTAATCCAAAGGAATCTCACTTAGCTGCTGTCAAGAGGATACTGAGATATTTGAAAGGCACTACTGATCTGTGTCATTGGTACCCTAAAGGTAGTAATTTTAATCTAGTAGGGTATGCTGATGCTGATTATGCAGGTTTCCTTGTGGATAGGAAGAGCACCTCAGGTATGGCTCATTATCTTTGTTCATGTCTTGTATCATGGGCTACTAAAAAGCAAAATTCAGTGGCCTTATCCACTGCTGAGGCTGAATATGTTGCTGCTGGCTCTTGTTGTTCTCAATTGATGTGGATCAAATAGCAGCTGATAGATTTTGGTACTGAAGTTGGTTGTATTCTTATCTTCTGTGATAACACTAGTGCTATAAGTATGACAAAGAACCCTGTTCATCATAAAAGGACTAAGCACATAGATGTTAGACACCACTTCTTAAGAGATAACTATGAGAAAGGATTGATTTCCATAGAACTTTGTGCTACTAACAAGCAAATTGCTGATATCTTCACTAAAGAACTGAGTAGAGAAAACTTTGAGAGGAACAGGTTGGAATTAGGGATGATTAAGATCACCTAATAGGACCAGCTCAGAATGCACAATGAAAAAAAAAAATTTTGGCTAGGAAATCTGAACTTGTGTAAGTATCTAGATTAATTTCTACTCAGCTTCATACTATAATTAGTATACTCCTGTGACATGTGTTAATATGACTCACTGATCTCTTACTAAATTTTCTCTATTATGGCAAATTGAGGCATGTTCATCATAAAGCTAAAGTATATTTTCTATACTCTACACAATTAGAAACATAAATATTTAAATCATGAGCAGAAGTCCTAAAATTCTTCAACTCTTTAGAAAATTTTATCCGTTAGCCTTGAACCAGTTCCGTCCACTTAGAACTCTAAACCACAAAATTTGCCTAAAATCTAGGGAAGCTTAACTGCTCATTCAAACCTGAAATTTCAGATTGATTAGACCTCTAATTGACCACTGTCAATACTGCCGTTATCCATTAAATGTGTATTTCTTTTTTAAATACCATCATTACCTCCTGCCATCTTCATAATCCCAAACCGTCAAAAACTCCCTCTTCATTTTCACTTGCTTTCTTCTCCAAAATTCTAATTGACCTATTCTCTCCAGAAATCAACGAAAATTTCAAACCCACAAGACAACCCTGGAACTCCTCCACAACCCACTCCCTCTGATTCATCTTCCTCTCCTCCACCCAGCATAACTCCCAAACCCAGGGAAGGGTAAAAATGCTTGCTCGAAAAACAGTGGCTTCTGGGGCTCTTTCAAAGAAGTCGAATGCAAAATTAAAGGCAAGCCGGGTCTAAGACTCTGAGTCTAACTCTAATTCTGCATCGTACAAGTCAGCTAGTGAGGGGGAAGAAACTAGGTCTTCTGACTCGGAGAAGGCTCAAGATTCCCAGCTAATTTCTTCTGAGTCTGAGAATTTAGAAATTAGGTTTGTTCTGGTTGGGCCAATCAGGGATATAGAATTACCTGGAGTAGGTAGGAGTGGTGGTAAAAAAAAATCTGCATAAGAAAAAGAGAGAGAGGGTGCATGTGGTGAAGAGAGGGGAAATGGAAAATGAGTGGTTGATCATTCACCCACTGTTGGTTTATTTGTGTCTGCTATCTGTGGGATTGAACAAGAACATATAGAAGAGAGTGGCAAGAAGTCAGGGGGAAGTGGTTCTGGTGAAGCTGCTGAAGGGTTGGATAACTTAAGTTCACAGAGAGATGAACCTGGTTCATCCAAGAAAACTCCTGTCAACAGTAAAGTCAGGGCTCTAGTTTAGGAATGTGAAGCCAAGGATGCTGAGATAGCTAGGCTCAAGGCTCGTGTGGCAGAGGTGGAATCTGAGAAGGATGCCCTCAGAACTGAGCTTGCCAAGGAAAAGGAGAAGAATGATGGAATTCTTCACAATATGCTGAATCTTCTCCAAGCCCAAAACCAACCCTCTATCTCCCCAAGCCTTAGGAATCCTAGCTTTTGTCTCCTGAACTTGTCTAGTACCCTCAGTGATCCGGATTAGGGATTTTTCTATTTTTTTGCTCATGTTTTAAATGTTTTTTGCTTTCTGGTTGTGGATTGTGGTGGCAACATATCTCTATCAACGAAATCTACTGTTTTTGCTCTTGTTCAATGCTTATCTTTCCTTGATAGTTTAAATATGCTTGCTTGATTACTGATGATTAAACCATGATTGCACTTGTAGTTTCCCCAGTGGCCATGAGTACTTATTAAAATCTGGGACTCACACTTTATATGCAACTTTCATTGATGCCAAAAGGGGGAAAAATTTGTGCTTTACACATATTCTGAATAAGTGATATTTATAACCTAATTAACCTGGTCCTTGATGATGAGTAAATATTCTACACTTTGTTTTGATGGTTGAGCTGAGTTCTTACAGGATCCAAGTAAGTAAAAAGCACAGAGTTTGTCATCATCAAAAAGAGGGAATTTGTTGGCCCAAGAACAAGTGAAGTTTTGAAGATTGACAAAAGAACTCAGACATGGACCAGGTCCATCTTGTAAAGCACAATCATGATCAACCTGTACATGTGAGATGCACGTGAAGGAGATAAATCTATCTGATCAAGAAGCGATATCTCCTGATCTGATCGAAAAGGTTGCATATTGTATAAGGAGAGAAAGACTCCTTACATGAAGAGAACACAATTTAGGAAGAAGATAATGTTAGAGTTTGAGATCACTATGAACTCTTCTACGATAGAAGAGTAGCAATTGAATGCCAGTCAAACTCTGATTACTAACCTATTAAATGTCAGTGTTGTTCTCTTTTACAGGTAATGCACACAAGCAGAAGTTAAACTTAAATTGAGAGCAAAAGAGCAAGGCAATTTTGCAAGCAATTTACGTGTGATTCGAATGTGCAATCCTGAAGCTACTTGAATGAGATAGAAGAACCAGTTCCAAGTGTCTATCTTTATTTCTAGTTCAATTGTAGTAGGTGTTTTCATATTGTACCTTTCAGCTTTATCTAGAAGCAATTGTAATAGGTACTTTGAGTATTCAAGTTAGAGTTAACTTGAAGTTGTCGCAGCAGTTAGAGGCTGTTTGCCACAACGGGATTAGAGTTAATCCTTAGGTGTACAAAGAGTTTTGTAAATGCTGTTTTGGCTTAGTGATTTTAGTGGAAGTTTGGGGAAATCCTACTGAGTAGTAGGTCGTGGTTTTTTCACCTTTTGAGCCAGGTGTTTTCCACGTAAAAATCTCTGTGTTCTTTATTTTTTGTATTTATTATTCCGCAAACAGCAGTAGTTGGAACACCTAGAAGAACCAGGTCCTTCTATAATTCAGATAAGCGAAAATTAGGTACCACACAAATCACCCCCCTCTTCTATGGTATTGACGTTTAGAACATCACCTGTGAGCAGGTTAGCAGTTGCGTGATTTTGATGAAGTATCTACTAAAAGTTCTACTTACTACTCGATAGAAGGTCGAATATGCGTTGGTGACTGATAATTCAGAATGTTCATCAAATGTCTAACAAGGGATTTCAAGAAATTTGGCGGGTTAATGATGAGTGGTGATTTTACCACTCATTCTAGTCTCTTTTCCTTAGCTTTTATGTCCTTTAACTATAATATGAGGTCGTTTATGGTGTGTATTGTTAGATTTTCAGGTAAATGGTGCCACGAAGGGATTTGAATTAAATTGAAGTGGAATTGAGCAAAAGAAGGTGAAAACAATGCAAAACTCTCCAGTGAATCTGCATTTGCGGAACAGTTGTCGCAGAAGCGACCGCTTCTGCGTGAGAAGATCCGCTTCTGCGGTGGAGTCTTGGCTTGGGAGAAATCGCATCTGCGAGTCACTTTCCGCTTGTACGGTAGTGCATCTGTGTTTCTGGGGACCACATCTGCGGTGGCAAGCATTTTTCAAACTTCCGCTTCTGCGATAAGGTATCCGCATCTGCGTGAATTCATCTGCAGATGCGGTCTACGGGAATCAGACCTGGGCAAATTAGGCATTTCACATTTTCTCGATCCCAAACCCTTTAATACCCAAACCAGCTCCTTTGTAAAATATCTTTGGACATATCTGAACATCTTTAGCATATTTTTGAGTTATTAGACTTAGAGAGAACAAGGTGGAAGCTAGGCTTTGCACACACACTTGGGTTTTGAAGATTTCAAGCTTGTGGTTAAGGATTTCTTACCCATTTATGTTTTTTTCTTCATTTTCTTGCTTTGTATTGAATATTTAAGTGTGTAGTATTTATTTCCAACACTTGAATCTTGTTTATGGGAATATTCATATTTAAAGTGTGGATTAAATACCTTGTTGTGCTTATGTATTGAAGGATTTTCATTTATTTATGAAGTGAGTTGTTGTTTCTTTAATTATTCTTGTTCTTTAATATTTCCAAAGGTATTAGCTAACCCTAGGACTCGCCCATTTACTCCGAATTAGTTTTGGAAAAGATAATTTGGGGTTGGAAAAGATTAATTAACAAGAACTTGAGGCATTAAGCCTCATTTTATAGATTCTACCTAGGGATAGGATTGAACTACTTGTAGCCATATTCGGGAGTGCTTAATATCTCAATTGATTTAGGGATATTTCAATTAGGAAGTCTTGTTAGTCTTCGGAAGAAGCTAATTAAGAATTATTACCCGTGGCTAATTAACATAAACTCGCTCATATTTGTTAAATCATGAAATACATTGGATCGTTACTTGAGTGTAATTCCTGATGCAACCATACTTGTAGCCATTGAACATTTTACTTTCTTTCTAGGTTAGTTTATATTTCCGTATTTAGGTATAAATATTTTCTCAAATCAATTCTAAGTGTTTGCCACTGCATAACAAGTGATAATTCTCTTACATTCCTAATCGCCTACATATTGTTCTCTGTGGGATTCGACCCCGACTCATAGTTGGGTAAATTATATTGCATGCGACCGTGTCCATTTACTTTTTAGTAGTGAATTTAGACGTCATAAGTTAACGGTGTGAGATCATGGTAATTAAAAAGGGGGAATCCTTGTGGGTTCTACAGTATGTGATGGTAGCGTCGGGCTAAGTGGGGGAGCCTACTGTCTACGATCGGATCGCGTGGTTGTCTGCTTGTGCGGTTTCTGGTTACCCGTGCATTGGTGGATCATTTATGACTAAGAAAAGAAAACATCAGGGGTAAATCGAGCAAAGAACTTGATGAATGTGTAATATATTTCGCCTTATCAATTCAGGTGCAGGTTTTGGGAAGACTCAGAGTTTATGCTTCTTGTGGAGGTGATGTACAAGGAAAAAAATTCATCTGGTTGCTTCTTTGGAAATGTTCTTGTGCTAACAGAGCGAAGTAGTTTGACTATATTCGGGACTGGGTCAGAGTGGGTGACCCTCAACAACGATTTTAGTGGGTTCAAGAATTTAAGTGCAGTGCCTAAGAATTTTGGGTCCGTTGTGTGGTTAAGGATCCAGTTTTTGTAGTAGGATATGAAAGGAACTTGGAGTGTTTCTATGTTGGAGAAATGGGAGAAATGGCTTCGGATTCGCAGAAGGTCTTGCATAATGGGTGTACCAGTTGGAGATGCCATTGTGCACTTGAGGAGGGTATGAGACGGTTCGTGGGTTTGAGACGATGTGGTCTCGTGATTCGGGTCACTCAGGATAAGTGTAGATTGAGTTCGTTATGTTTTGAATGGAGCTATTATTATTTCTAAGGCAAGTCAAGAGTAAATTGGAAGAAGTTGGATCGGTTAGTAATTGTTTGAATCAGTATGACTGTGGCAATGGTCAGTTCCTTCGGCGTGTTAAGTTACACAGGTGGTTTGTGGTTGTACGTGCGGGCTTGACAGCCACCCTAATTTGATTGATTTGGGATGTATTTGATTATAATGGCCTGTTATGTGTAGATGGATTCCGAAAGAGTTATGGTGGTTTAGACCACAATTTAAGGTTGGTATTTTCTGTGGTTATGAGAATTCGGTTGCGTGTTTCCATGTTTCTTCTAAAACGAGTTAATTGAAGGTTTTCTAGCCAATGAAGTATTTATTCTACTAGTGGTTTAGGGGTTATGATGAATTCTTCCACTCTCATGTAGTGGTGTGATAGGTACAATGAGCGGTATGGGAATAGGAAGCTAAGGATCGAGGTTGCTGTTCGGTGTCAACCAGAATGTCACAAGCTCGGATGAGTAGGGGAGATTCCAGATGTTCAGAGTATTCTGGTGCTATCTTAGTGTCGCCTGAGAATGGTGTTTTGTGAACTAAAAATTTGTGGTGCTTACACCTCACGCCTTGGGGCTTATAGCTTTGTGCTCGCCTTTTACTTGTCATACTTTCTTGTTTTGTGTTGTTATTCTATCATTTTAGACTCCTTTGTGCATTGATCCTAAGGTTATAACTCTTCTGTATCTATTATTCTATCTAGAAACTTGTGGATTCTCTGCATCTGGGGAAGCACCTTCCAATAGTTTTGCAGTCTTTGGGTTGTCTGGCATACATTCTGTTTTAGCATTTCAAGCACATGAAGAGGTAGTGACCCGTTTATATCATTGAGGAAATATTTCAACTAACTGATGTGAGTTCCCTTTTTTGACTAGTGTTACTTGTTCCCCCAAAAAATAAAAAAATTAAGAAGCTACTGATCAAAGGGGCAAAGCATAATAACTGATAGTACTCATGTGACCAGTTCACTTTGATATTTGTAAATTGATGTTTCTTTCTCTACTTCACAATTAATTCCACACTTTGAGCTATTACAACCCAATAGAATGAGATATTTTAATATGTGCTTTTGATTACAGATTTGCAATGTTTATGTGTATTGATTTTGACCTTGCAAATTTTTTTTTGGGTGAGATACAATGTTGTGGTCTTCCGTTTGGTGCAATTATAATAGAGTGGAAGTTGTGCGATGTTGTTAACTGCTTAATGAGTTGGTTTGGTCTTTGAGGGATCCATTGTTAAAATTGTTAAAAGCATTCATATCTTCCTAAGCTATTATAGTAATACGTATTATTTACACAAGCAATTTGACTTTAACTAGACAGTGTAGAATTAGCAATGAGCAAAGTGTTACTATTGGGTTTTTGAGATAATGGTTGGTTCTCTTATTTGATATTTCGTTGAAGCCGTAAACAAGAATATTGGTAAATAGGAATTTGACGCTATTGTTTGCTCGCTTGCTCGAAAATGGATATTGCTAAATAGGAATTTGATACTACTGTTTTCTCTTTATGCTTTTTCTTTTGGTTTCGTTGTTCTTATTATTTCATGGATTTTGTGATTTTTTTATTCGTCAAAGAAGTCAATTTTTTCGTTCTATATTTTTTTTATGTTTCCTACTATGTGAAGATAAATATACGTTATTTTGCATAGTCCGAATTCTTAATTCCAGCAGAAGGAGAGAAGTGGGTAATGGCTGGTCTTCGTGATTGTGACGACCCGACCCGTCGTCTCATGAGAACCGCTCCGCTTCCCCCATTTCCTGCTTCGTTATGCTTCATTATCAGTGTCTTGTGTGAACTAGTTGAATTGGGTTGATTTTTGGAAGGAAATGAGACACTTAGTCTCTTTAAGGAAGGCTTGTTTTGGAAAAGTCAACCGGATGTTGACCTATGATTTAGAAGGCTTGGATGTGGATTCCGACGATTCGGTTAGCTTCGGGGGATGATTTGTGACTTAGGAGTGTGATCGAAAGTGATTTTGGAGGTCCGGTGTAGAATTAGGCTTGAATTGGCGAAGTTAATATTTTGGCGAATTCCGGTTGATAGGTGAGATTTTGATCCGAGGGTCGGAATAGAATTCCTAGAGTTGCTGTAGCTTCGTTAGGTGATTTGGGATGTGTGTGCAAAATTTCAGGTTATTCGGAGGTGATTTGGTCGGGTTTTTGATCAAATGCGTGTTTCGGAAGTTTTAGAAGAATTTAGGCTTGAATCCGATGTAAATTTGGTGTTTTGAAGTTAGTTTTGGTGTTTTGAGAGTGCAACTAAGTTTGAATGATCATATGTGACGTGTTAGTATGTTCGTATGCGGTCCCGAGGAGCTCGGGTGAGTTTCGGATAGGTTTGGGCTGCGTTGTGCTCGTTTTTCTTATGCTTCGACGTCGTTTCTTCAAGCATAAATGATATCATATTGAACAAATGAGCTCCGATTACTGTATTGAATGAAGAATTAGATCTGTATCGTAATTACGGACCCGTAGCAAAAAGAATCGTCGAATTTGGCCATCGTATGAGGATTTTATGGCCATTTTACCAAGGTT
>NW_017671108.1:252557-257372 GCF_001879085.1 Nicotiana attenuata
ATCTGAGTGCCTCTCGGGGGCTACTGACATGAAATGCATAATACATATATATACATAAACTTTTTAAAAAACATACGCCTCTGTGGGCATCATCATCATCATATCATACCCGGCCTCAAAGAGGACTCGGTAAAAACGCACCCGGCCACGTAGAGCTCGGTAAACCCAACTGATCAGTGGTTGCACAATAGGTGCCATACCCGGCCGACTATAGCGCGGCTCGGTAGAGTAAAATAGATACATATATAATGCATGTTGGACTTATGGAGTCACGTTCTAAACCTTTTGGAGTGACATAAGGTCATTGCACCATCGATTAACATTATGGACATCATACCATCAATATGAACTTCACTAGGACTCAAGGATCATACATACTTTCTTGGTATAACTTTGTAAGGAAAGAACAATATGGACAACCTTAGTTGCTAGGAGTAGATTCATTATGAAATAGCGTATCGTTTACTTTAGATCATGCCAAAAGAATGAAGGAAGTGCCTTAACATACCTTGTATATTCTTCCCAACCTCAAGCTATGCAATTTCACGGCTCCTTAGTCTACAATAAGAGAAATGACACTCTCGTTATCGTTTAAGCGTCGTAACTATTATGTATCGACCACAATCTATTTTACAATGAAATGGACAGCACCTCCCCTATATATATGACTTCACACTAGTCAAAACAATCACAAACAGCCCAACATACCCCTATCGCTTCATACACAACACGACAACCATAATAGTGTCAAACAATCCGAAAATATTACGATGAACGACCAACAAACAACCTTGCCATTATGTGGTGTTTCTCCACACCCTTCCTCCTTTCAACTCCATCAAAACAGTAGTAAAAGAGACAACCCAATACCAACACGAAACAGCCCAAAAACAGTCCCACAAGTTCATCAACTCAAACATAATTTTTCGGTTTACTTAAACACGTTTCGACTTGTCTTTTCTTTCAAATTGAGAAATACAACCAAAAGTACATCATTACACCTCTTATACAATAAACCAGCCATGAATTTAACTTAAAAATAAGTTCACAACCAGCCAACGATTGCACAAGATCAAACAACATACCATTCTTCCGAAACTAGCTAGGTCTATTCTTTACGATCGAGTTACAACTCGCAAACGCATAGATAATGGAAGGAGAAGCATAAACTTACCTTGTACTGAGTATCACCCACGAAACCTGGTCCTTTTTCATCAAAAATAAGTTCCTCAACACGGATATAAGAAGGAGAAAGAGAAACTAGCATGCTGTCCGGACTTTTCAGCACTAGAATCGCGTCGTAACACCCGGAATACCCTAGGGTTTGTGTGGGATTTTGGGGGAGGAGTTGCAGGGGTTCAATTAGGTTTTCTTGGTCTGAAATACAGGTGAAATAACCCTTAAAAGACCCCTCTTGGCCGATTTTGGGGCTTTTAATTAAGTCCTCTCATTTTGGCAAGTAGGTGATGCACCTACTTGTCACCTACCAGTCTGCGCTGTCTCGCGAAAATGCAAATATCTCTCTACTCCAATATCGTATCGACGAACGGTTTAATGAGTTAGAAACTAGACTCATAGATCTTCAATTTGATATGTAGATCATCCATTGATTCCAAGTATATTGGGAGAAAAGTGCATCTACATTTGACCTAAATTTCAGCATATTATAAATGGAACTTGTGATGACCTTTTCCAACTTTTGTTCCACAACTCGCTTGACTTCAAAACATAACACCAACTATCGTACGACTAAAATAACTCATAATATAATCTCCTTATAATGTTAATAACCCTAGTATCGCCCCAAAAGTACATGGTAAAATATTCCAACTTGTCGACTTTCGACGAAACTTATTTTCTTCAATTCGTTTAGCTTCTAAGCCTTCAAACCCTCTTGTTACTTGGTACTAATGATCTTAAATATTTGTAACCTCCACGTTAACATGATGAACTAACTTTGTAAGCTTTTAAAAGATGATTCCCTTTCTGAGCTTACATTAATTGACTTATGATGTACTCTTACGTACGAAAACACGGGGTGTAACATCATTCCCCCCTTTGGAACATTCATCCTCGAATGTTGATTAATGCGCTTATCAGTCTCATAACCTGTAGCTCTTAAGAATACTTTAATATTGTCCTTGACGTTTAGGAAACTATTCTGTAAATAAATCCAAGGGCCTAGGTATTCCCCCCTTTCGGCCTCATTCTCATACCACGACCTGTGGTCGAAATTATTCCAATCTCATAACTGTTGTTGCCTTCTGACATGCATCATGTACAACCGTGTACTTATATGTTTCCCTATGCGACCTTGCGACTCTTTCTCCTTTTTCCTCTAGAATTTGGCCAATCTCTAGGCCTCACTTTATGAACATATACAGAACTATGACAAGATGTCTCTCTAGGCATTTATAGGTGTACTAAAGTTCTTCGCTTGGTACTTTGTCGAACTTACGACTATTGCTATACATTGCTTCATAGCCTTGGTTACCTATGCTTATGGTTTTACTACATCTACGTAGTTCATACTATATCCTAACTCTTACTTCGGTTTATTATTACCGAGGTCTGCCACCCAACTCCAGATTATTCTCTCACTACTTATCTTACATGTATAAATCTAAGTCATTTAATGCTTCCTTATTACTGTTCATCTTAATAATGACGGTCTAATCTCATCTCATACTTTGCAACTTTTATCCATCCATTGGTGATTCACCTTAATGTTGATCCATAATCTACCGTTGATAACCTGAAACCCCTTACGTAGTACAATGTCACTAGGGCTCATGTCTCATCGGGGAATATCTGAAGTGATTTGCCCGATCCACCTAGGGACGATACTATACTTCAATAACCGTATTTCATAGCATCCTAATATGATTCATCTTATGGGGGTATATCCAATCCCGTGCAATTCATAAAATCCCTTCTCTTTAAATTTTCCTCAGTCAAAGGCCTAAATGTCATCCTTTTATAATTTACCACAATTACACCCTTACATTATGACCAGAGGAGCATTCCATCTCTTCTAAATGCTCATAGTCTTAGACTCCTCCGTGTTAATTCAAGTTATACTGAGCCTTTTATAACATACATAAATCATCAGCTCTCTTGTTTGATGGGCTTAATAACGAGGTCTTATCTATTCTTATCAGCTTCCAACTCACCTTTTCTTACCCTTACTTACATCTACCCAAAACCTTTTCACTCTACCATACTTTTGCTTGCGACTTACATATATTTGTTTATTCTACTCACAACCTTCCTTTAACTTGCTAGCACCTTAGATTCTCTTTTGCGCATTCTCTGCTGTCTTTAAATGTAAGCAATTACTTTTTCTGGTCGTTCTGCCACTTGCTGCATGGATACTTGGCCTGTCTTTTTGCCCACGAATACTGTAATTTCCTGTACCTCATATGATCTCAAACATCCCCTTTGATTTTTTTTCCCATTCATTAGCCACGATAGGTGCCACGTTCTTATGGAGTGTATACAATATTATAGTGAGACTGTTGTTACAAGATCATTTCCTTTTTAGGTCGCTATGCTTAGGTGGAAACCTTCTTCCTTATTTCCTCAGCTAGTCTTTCGTGGTAGTACTTAGGAGACCTTCTGGATCTTGTAAAGTTGTGATCTTGTTATACAGTATACACGAAGGATTTTTTTTTTATATTCTTACTCGCCTACAAACATCCTTACTTACATACCTCCGTTCCGTTGTGCTCGTAGGATTACTTCTAAAATCAGATTTTGATTGTCTCCTTAGTGGCACTCTCCATTATTCTCGTAATACTTATACAATACCTTTAAATACCCCAACTCCTATCTGAGATTTCTCAAGGTTTATAACGTCATATCTACGAGACTAAATTCACTATATTAGGATTCACCATGTGTTATCTTGCATGATCTGTTGACTCGTCTATAACCTCCTGTTTAGCCATAACTAGGGTCTTCCTTAATCAACTCCCAACAACTCGTTGGCCTATTCTTACATCAATGTTCCGCGTAATCTTTCTTGGGTTATTTCCTTTGTTTTAACTTACCTCTTGCATTGGCTCCTTATCTATCAATGACAATTCGGACAGGAACCCTTACTTCCTTTCCTTGACGTCATGTTTGCATAATGCACTAGTATCGTAGCATATCTGTAGGCCTTGAATAAGTGCAATCTCATCCCTTTTTCACATTACCGCATTCTTCTTCTACCACCCCATGATTACTAGAACCACTAAATTCTGACTTCATGCCATATCACTCCATATTCCCCCCTTTAAGGGAGTACTAAGAGCTGGAGCTACGATGATCTACCTATAGATGTTTTACCTCTATATCTTTGACGTCTTTTTACATCATCGATTACCCTTACTCACCTTGTGGTAATGCTTTTTGTACCAAGGGTAACAAAATTCCTTGCTCGCGAGGATGACACTTAGTGTAACTGGTGCACATAGTCCCTTAAGCTTAACGTTGCTCATATTGCTTGCTTAAGGGAAGCGACTTCCTGAATGACCATTCAAGGGTATTCTTTTATCATCCATTCTATTATCGCCGGAACGCAACCTCTGAAATTCTCATGATGCCGACTATTATCATATCATTTAGTCCCTAGTTCATGTTTAGTTTATCTTGTTACCAGCCCATACTGATTTCTACTACTCTGGGAGTATATCTTTTGTATAGCTTTCTTGAGAGATAAAAATTCCATCCTCTATTTGCTTCACTTCTAGGCCCAAGTAGTATGACATGAGCCCTACATATGTCATCTCGAACTCACTGATATCTTCTTAACGTAACTCTAACAAACTA
>NW_017671108.1:263593-266351 GCF_001879085.1 Nicotiana attenuata
TTAGAGAGCGGCCGGGCTCGGGTTTTGCCAATTTCGTGATTTTCGATGTTTTTCGAGTCTTTTCGATTGCGTTATATCCCCTTAGCCTATTGTAATGTATTCCTTGTGGTCTTGATCAGATTTGACGCGCGAGGAGGTCAATTCGAGAGGAAAAGGCATAGCGAGCTAGACTTTGGGCCGGCTTGAGGTGAGTAATGGGTGTAAATGATATACTGAGGGTTTGAGACCCCGGAATTTCACATCGTACCGCTATATTGAGGAGAGGCACGCGCTCTATGACGAGTGCGGGGCTGTTGGTTATTGGGGATTGTGACTTGGTCCGTCCCGGTATGTTTTACTGTGTTTTTCTACTAGAACTTGTTAGAAATCATCGTTATTTGGATTTGACTGTTGTATTTGGGCTTCGTGCCGGTTATTTGGATCCTTTAGGGATTGATTTCACTGATTTGCATACTTTGCACATTGTTTAACCTCATTCCAAGGTTTTAAGTACTATTTTTGCAAACCCAGCCCCTTTTTCTAAACTTGAAAATTCAAATGATATTTTAAATGATATTTTGGGTTGTGGATTACTGATTTAAAAGTGCCCGAGGGGCTTATTGTGATTTCTGGATTTATGGATGGCTCGAGCTGCACGCCGCAGCAGTACTATGTGATATTGAGGCCGAGGGCCTGGTTGGTGCCACGAGATGGCTTATTTGCGCTTGGGATGTAGGAGCCCCTCCGGAGTCTGTACACACCCCCTGTGAGCGTCGTCGACGTTAAATATATGGTTGGCTCAGACTGCACGCCGCAGTGGGTACCTGAGTGTACCGGTATTTGCATTGCTTTGCCTTATGGCATTATTCCTTACCTATTACCTGTCATGGTTCTTTCTGTACTATTACTTTATTGACTTGTCGGTTTTACTGTTAAGGTTTGGTATTGCCTGGTACAGTGGCCTTTGATTTTTTAGTGATTTCTTATCTTCAGTTGTTATTTATGCTTATTACTCACTGAGCCGGAGTACTCACTTTACTCCCTGACCTTTGTGTGCAGATTTAGGTGCATCACAGTCTGAGGGAGGACCTGTCTAGCTGGGCGGCATTTCATCGGGAGCATCGAGGTAGCTGCATGGCGTTCGCAGCCTTGATCCTTCCCTCCTATCCCTATCTTTCATTGCTCCGTTTCTTAGACAGTCTTGTTATAGGATGACACTCTGTATTAGAGGCTCGTAATCGTGACACCGGATCCTGTTTTGGGTTATGTTCTAGTATTTTTATTGGTTTTCAGTATACTACTCCGTGCTCATAGTGGTTTGATAAGATGGTTTAGTAATTTAGTATCTGTGCTCGAATTCCTGAATTATCATAAGTTGGGATTTGTTGTTGAATGGTCGGGCTTGCTTAACAATGTGTTGGGCGCCATCACGACCGGGGTTTGGGTCGTGACAACAGTTCGTACTGGGTGAGACGAGATCATTGGATTCATGATCAGTGCAATCTAACTGTATGGAATATATTAAGGAGCAAAGATCATTATTTGGTTCAGAATGTGGTAATGTTTCTTGTCAGAAGTATAGACTCAATGATTGGTTGACTCGGCGGTTGATTATGAATTTCTGCATATCTCTTCCGTTGTGGCGGCATTGTAAGAGTTAGAGTAAGACTTGTGTATGTCATGGGGTGCAATGGGAGCATCAGATTCGTGGAATTTTGACTAAGTTTATCAGAAAATGTTATTGTGGTCCGGTGAGTAAAGTGATGCCAGGTGTGAATACAGCAAAGTTATGCAGCCATGTTTGGGTACAATGTGTAGTGATTGATACGGTGATCGTATGTTTGAAACAGGTCGGGCATAAAATTTCGGATGTTGGAATTGGGCTCTAAGGCTTATTTGCTTGAACAAAAGGGAATATCTTCAGACTTTATCGAGCGAATGTGCTCAACGGAGTTGTGGTAGCACGGGAAGGTGCGTGAGGTGTTAAACAGCGATTTCAGATTACTTCAGTGTGGTTCTCAGCACGTTCGAGGACGAACGTATGTTTAAGTGGGAGAGAAGGTAACGACCCGACCGGTCGTTTTGAGCTCTAGCGCATCGTTCAGCGGTTTGAGGCCATGAGCAGGTTCATTTCAGGCATTATGACTTGTACGCGTGGCGGAAATTGAATTTCGGGAAGTCCGGAGTTGATTTGGAAAGAGAATTCTCATTTCGGAAGCTTAAAGTTGGAAGAATTGACTAGGATTGAATTTTTGAGTAAACGACCTCGGAATTGGGATATGAAGGTTCCAGCAGGTTCGTATGATGATTTCGGACTTAGGCGTATGCCCAGATCGGGTCTTGGATGACCCGGGAGCGTTTTGGCGCCTATTGTGGAAGTTAGCATTTTGGAGGAAATTTTATAAGTTTGGCTTGAAGTGCATTTCAGTGTTATCGATGTCCGTTTAGGATTCTGAATCTGTGAATAGCTCTGTATGGTGATTCTGGAGATGGGAGCGTGATCGGAAGTGAAATCGGAGATTCGTAGGTCATTTTTGAGCCATTTGGCTAAAGCTAGAAATTTGAAGGTTTTTGAGAAGTTTGACCGGAAGTGGACTTTTTGATATCGGGGTCAGAATCCAATTTCGAAAGTTGGAGTAGGTCCGTAATGTCGAATGTGACTTGTGTGCAAAATTTGAGATCAATCGGACGTGATTTGATAGGTTTCGACATCCAATGTAGAAATTTGAAATTCTAAAGTTCATTAAGCTTGAATTGGGGTGCAATTCATGATTTCTAT
>NW_017671108.1:268344-290873 GCF_001879085.1 Nicotiana attenuata
GCGGGTAGTGATCTATGTTAGTAGCACTTGTGATGACTATAAAATATTCATATATTATATACTTAAAAATAAATTATTTTAAATAATATATATATATATATATATATATATATATATCAGTTATCTGTATTTTCTAATAGTATTTTGCAGGAAAGAAAAATATCATGATAAAGCAAATAAAGGAATAAAAAGAGATCACGACGCATCATGGCAATAGAAGCACGACGCATCATGGTAAAGAACCACGAGGCATCATGGCAATAGAAGCACGACGCATCATGGCAAAAGAACCACGAGGCATCGTGGCACCTTATGAGATTTGATTTCTATAAAAAGGATGTCATATTTGTGTTGAAGGGAGGGGGGATCATACGTGCCTAATTAGCAACTTTTCTCTAGCTTTGGTCTTTGCTTCTTTCTTTATATATTTCACTTTATCTTGTAGTCTTTTGGATCTTCTAAGAGTATTGATAGTATTTTAATAATTCCTTTCTTTGTGAGATTTAAATACTCCATAATGGAGTAATCTCTTTCGCTGGGATAGTTGATGAAGCTCGATATTGTTATAATATTAATCTCAATTTTACTACATGCTTGACCTGAAACTTTCTAGTTATATTTCTATATTGTGCTGGAATATTAGTTTTAATTAATTATTATCACTTCTATCCATTCATTCTCCAAAGTTAGTTGTATGTCAATTTTGTAATTCTCACGAAGCAAAATTAATATACGATAACTATTGGGTAAAATAATAGAGTGAGAGTAATTCTTTTTAAGCTATTATTCCAAGTCTTTAATCTTGCTTACTTCCATTCTAATTCTCACGGAGGAGTTGTAGTTGGCAAGATTATTGATTTTTTAGTAAAAAGTTATCGCAAGAGGATATTTCTATATTGTGCTGGAATATTAGTTTTAATTAATTATTATCACTTCTATCTATTTATTCTCCAAAGTTAGTTGTATGTCAATTTTATAATTCTCACGAAGCAAAATTAATATACGATAACTATTGGGTAAAATAATAGAGTGAGAGTAATTCCTTTTAAGCTATCATTCCAAGTCTTTAATCTTGCTTACTTCCATTCTAATTCTCACGGAGGAGTTGTAGTTGGCAAGATTATTGATTTTTTAGTAAAAAGTAATCCCAAGAGGTTTTTGCTATCTTTTAGCACAATTCAGGCAAGAAAATTATTTCAGTTTAATCGTCACGAGTCATATATCAATTGATTTACATAACCTCATGGAGTGTTATTAATTGATTATTTCTTAGTGAGCAAATATAATTGTATTAGCAATAAACAGTTATTCCTAAGAGAAATACATGTAGAAGCTAAGATTTTATTATTATCACGCTATCGAGTGAATTCAATGATTCCCAACTCTTTTTAAATATAAATCTTCCGAAAGTTATTTTGTTTCAACTTAAGCAATTTAAATTTTCAACAAACAAAACTTCATCAATTTGGTTCTCTCAAATAGTAGTAAGAATATTATAAGTTTGTAGCTAGATTCTCCAATCTCTGTGGGACGATATCATAAACTATACTAGAATTTGATAGAGTACGAGCAGCAAAATCTTATACCCATTGGCCTCGTCACAAATCTCACCTCAATTTAAGCTTAATGAACTAACCAATTTTCAAACCTTCAAAACTCATGCTGAACCACGTCTAACCAACTCGGAATGACCTTAAATTTTACACACAAGTCCCAAATGACACCTATTCCAACTCCTGGATCAATAATCTGAACCCAAGGTACAGAAATACTATATACTAAATTACATTCTCTCTGCATTCGTTATTAGTTGTTACCATGCTTTGCTAATTCATCAGCAATACTGATTGCCTCCCCATAGATATGATTAATTTTCGTGTTGTTTGCTCTAGGTTAACGTATCAAAGGTACACCGGATCCGATTTGATAGGTTGCCCGCAGAAAAGTTGCAATCATCGATTAAGTAAGCATATGTTTTGCTGTTATTTTGCGAAATGTTTATACTTCCATGGAGTCTGTTTCGATGATCAATAGTGTGTGAGTCTTGGATGTACGTCTTTACATGCAATTGGAAAGGCCTGGAAATGAGTTGATATACATTATTTTCAGGAAGTGCTTCTTGACTTTTGTTGTCATTTCATTATCTGTTATAAATACTCCATGCAAAGAACAATTTTGACATCTTATTGCCAAGATCAGAAGAATTTCTACTTTGACCTTTGGTGATGCTTTGGATGGGGCTAATGTCACGATCCAAATTCCATTATAGGTCGTGATGGCAAGCCGACACTGATCAACTAGTGAGTTCCCGTTTATTTTATTAAATAATCCCAACTTCTAACTTAACTTAAATTTAAGACATTCGATAAATAAAGAATTTTAAGGCAACTGAAACGGAAACAACTAAAATAAATCATAATTACAGGAATACAACCTCAAAAATCAAGTCTACTAATATGTGCCAAGATCTAGTGTCACAAGTGTGTGGGCAACTAGTAGAATATACAAAAGATAACTATCCTACTGTCTGAAATAGAGTAGATAGATACAAGCAAAAGAGAAACCCTGGCATGCTGCTGAATGGCTAGAAAGGGGGCAGCTCACCGTAAGTCTCAGTCCGAATCAAGTATGCGCTCCTGGTGGATAACTAGATGCGCCTGCCTCAGATCATGTACAATTAAGTACAAAAGCGTAGTATGAGTACATAGACAATATGTACCCAGTAAGTATCCAGTCTAACCTCGAAGAAGTAGTGACGATGGGTCGACTTGACACTTACTAGGGCCAACAATAATATAATTAAAGTGTTATGCTAAGCATGGATATCATAAAGAAAATACCGACAGTAAATATCAGGAAGTGACAAGTTCTTCTTCCATAAATATAATGTCAATTTCAGTCATATCATTTAACAATTTACATTCAAGGTATTAAAGCAGTACAAACCACAGAAAGTTCCAAATAAATAACATGTGCAGGTTATGCCGAGACGTACTGCCCGATCCAACATAATAATAAAATATGCACTGCCGGATGGTCGAGCGGCGTGAACCATAGATGCATCTATTCACCCCGCTCGCAAATCATTCATGCAACGCGGTCAAATATAAATTTAATCATTGAAATCAAGTTCTTTCTTAAATTCTTTTCTTTAAAAGAAAAAGGCAATTCAATTTGAAGCTTTAAATCCTTAGAAGTCTCAACTTAATTCCATTTAATACAAATAACAAGTATCATCAAATATTGGTATTCGCAAAGCATGGTGTAAACCTAAACTACCCGGACGTAACAGGAATAGTAGCTACCTACAGACTCTCGTCACTTCGTGCGTACATAGCCCCCGTGTCACGACCCAATTTCACACGAGGTCGTGATGGCGCCCAACACCATTGTCAGTCAAGCCAACGCGAAAATATTAATAAGTTCTAGTTTTATCCCTTTTCCTTTCAAAACAGTTAACACAAATTCTATATTTTAATTCAAAGCAAGAATTAATTAGCATCGAATCGAAATAGTTATACAATCCCAAAAGAATAGTCTACTAATGTGTGTGCCAAGACCCGGTGTCACAAGTATATGGGCATCTAGTGGAATACACAAAAGAATAATCTACCCTACTGTCCGAACTAGGATAGATAGCAAAAGAAAATACAGAAAGACTCCATCACGCTGCCGGTCGGCATAGGAAAGGAGCAGCACACCGTGAAATCTCGGACTACGATCAAACGTGCGCACCAGACTGATAACCAGATGCACCTGCCTCAGATCCTGTACAATTAAGTACAGAAGCGTAGTATGAGTACATAAACAATATGTACCCAGTAAGTATCCCGTCTAATCTTTAAGAAGTAGAGACGAGAGGTAGACTTGACACTTACTAGGGTCAATTAATATAATAAGTGTTTTACTACGCATAAATGTCGCAATATATATAGCAATTTATAGCATGAAACGATAAGTCATTCTCCAGAAAATTTCATAATTAGCCATTTACATTTCAAGGCATTTAACAAGACAAGTCATGAATATGAATTCACACAGATAACATGCGCACATTATGCCGAGGTCGTACGGCCCAGTCCAACATGAAAGAAATGTGCACTGCCAGAGGGTCGAATGGCGCGAACCATAGATGCATCTATTTCTACCGAGGCGGTCAGCCCGATCCACAATGTATATCATCATCAAGAGGGCACATAACGCACAATCATAGTCAAATAAACTCACACGAGTTATCAAATGAATACATGCGTTCTTATACATTGTTCCAACTTCTAACAAGTCCTAAGTGATCTCATTAACATGAAAGGATATAGACATTTACAAACATAGCATGATACGGGTCCTAAACTACCCGGACAATTAACATAATAGTAGCTACGCACGAACTATCATCACCTCGTGCGTACGTAGCCCCCACAATTAGCACACATAATTTAATTAACTCACCTATGGGGACAATTCCCTCTTACAAGGTTAGAAAGGAGACTCACCTCGCTTCAAAACGTGCTTCCAGTACCAAGAACATGCTCAAACCCTCAATTTGGAGCCGAACAATCCAAAACTAATTAAACGAGGTAGGAACTAGTCAATACAAGCTCAAGAGTTCGCATTTTAATTACCAAAGTAATTTCCCGACCTTAAACACAAGTTTCCTAAAATCCGACCCCGAGCCCACGTGCCCGGATTCCGAAATTTATCAAAGAAAGTTGTTCTCTATAGCCTAGGGATCAATAATATGTGATTTCTACTTCATTCCATAACAAATTTCATGGTGAAATCTAAGTTTTATCAAAACCCTAGGTTTTGCTCTAATCCCTTGATTTTTCCTAATCTTTGTGTGTTAATTATCCAAAACCCAAGTATTAAACTTAGAAATAAGGAGTATGAACTTACCTCAAGATGCTAGGTGAAAATCTTCTCTCAAGAGCTCCAAAATCGCCCAATAAACGAGTGAAAAGTGGGCAAAAATAGCCTGGAGCCACTATTAAATGAGCTCACTGCTTCAGTGATTTCCGCATCTGCGGTCCTGGGCCGCACCTTCGCCCACCGCATCTGCGGAAAGGCGCCCGCTTCTGCGGAATCTCAACTGGGCCGTTGGGCCGCATCAGCGAGATTCAAGCCGCTTCTGCGGCTCCGCTTTTGCGGAAAAATAGCCGCTTCTGCGGCTTTGGGCCTGGCCTGGCTTGGCCGCATCTGCGAGAGGAAGACCGCTTCTGCGGTCTCGCACCTGCGGCTGACCAACCACAGGTGCGGTTATGACAGATAGCTGGGAGTTTCAGCTCCTTCCCAAAATTTCCAACTTCACTCGAGCCTCGCTCGATTGACGCTCGGGCCCCCCGGGCCCCGCCCGAATATACCGACAAGTTTGAAATCATAAAACGGACTCGCTCGAACCCTCGGAATGCCAGAAACAACGCTAAATCTAAGAATCACCCCCCTAAAACCAATTGAATCAAACTTATGAACTTCAAGTTCTTCACTTCACTTCTAACGTGCCGAAACGTACTTAAACTACTCAGATTGACACCAAATTTTGCGAGCAAGTCTTAAATGTTATAGTGGACCTGTACCGGGCTCCGAAACCAACATACGGGCCCGATACCAACATGATCAAGCATTATTCGATTTCATTAAATCCTTAGAATTTCCAGTTTAACAATTTTCAACAAAAATTCATTACTCGGGCTAGGGACCTCGGAATTCGATTCCGAGCATACGCCCAGGTCCCATATTTTCCTACAGACCCTCCAGGACCGTCAAAACACGAGTCCGCATCCGTTTACTAAAAATGTTGACCAAAGTCAAACTTAGTCTTTTAAGTAAATCTTAAAGAATCAAGTGTGCTTATTTCAACCCAAACTCCTCCAAATCCCGAACCAACCATCCCCGCATGTCATAAATTAGTTAAGGCAAGCGCGGGAAGTCTTATTTAGGGGAACGGGGTTCTAAAAAGCGAAACGATCAGTCGAGTCGTTACATCCTCCACCTTTTAAACCAACGTTCGTCCTCGAACGGGTTTAGATTCATACTTGAAGTGCCAAATAAGTGTGGATATCTGCTCCGCATGTCCTCCTCGGACTCCCAGGTCGCCTTCTCGACTGGTTGGCCCCTCCACTGGACCTTTACTGCAGAAACCCTCTTGGACCTCAACTGGCGCTCCTGCCTATCAATAATGGCAACTGGCTCCTCCTCGTAGCTCAATCTCTCGTCTAGCTGAATAGTGCTGAAATCTAACACATGGGACCAGTCGCCGTGATACCTCTGAAGCATAGACACGTGAAAAACTGGATGGACTCCTGCTAAGCTGGGAGGTAAAGCAAGCTCATATGCCACCTCCCCAACTCGCTTCAACACCTCAAATGGGCCAATAGACCTTGGGCTCAACTTGCCCTTCTTCTTAAATCTCATGACACCCTTCATCGGCGAGACTTTCAAGAGAACCTTCTCACCGACCATGAATGATAGATCACGCGCCTTCTGATCCGCGTAACTCTTCTGTCTATACTGTGCTATGCGAAGTCTTTCCTGAATTAGCTTCACCTTCTCCAAGGCATCTTTCACCAGATCCGTACCATACAACTTAGCCTCTCCGGGCTCAAACCACCCGATAGGAGAACGACATCGCCGATCGTATAAAGCCTCAAATGGGGCCATCTCGATGCTGGACTGATAACTATTATTGTAAGCAAACTCGGCCAAAGGCAGGAACTAATCCCACTGTCCTCCAAAGTCAATCACACATGCCCTAAGCATGTCCTCCAGAATCTAAATTGTCTGCTCCGACTGCCCGTCGGTTTGAAGGTGAAATGCTACACTGAGCTCCATGCGGGTCCCCAACTCACTCTGAATGGCTCTCCAGAAATGGGAAGTGAACTCAGGGCCCCTATCTGATATGATGGAAATAGGCACACCGTGCAATCGGACTATCTCCCGAATGTAAATCTGAGCCAACCTCTCTGAAGTGTAAGTAGTCACAATCAGAATAAAGTGTGCCGACTTGGTCAACCTGTCAACAATGACCCACACAGCATCAAACTTCCGCAAGGTCCGGGGCAATCCCACTACGAAGTCCATAGTGATGCGCTCCCACTTCCACTCAGGAATGGGCATCTGCTGAAGTAGGCCGCCTGGCCTCTGGTGCTCATACTTAACCTGCTGGCAATTAAAACACAGCCACATACTCCACTATGTCCTTCTTCATCCGTCGCCACCAATAATGCTATCTCAGGTCACGATACATCTTCGTATCACCTGGGTGAATAGAATACCGCAAACTATGTGCTTCCGCTAGAATCCTCTCCCTCAGGCGATCAACATTAGGAACACATAGGCGACCCTGGAGTTGCAGGACACCATCCTCGCCAATAGAAACCTCCTTGGCACTACCCTGTAGCCCCGTCTCTCTGAGAACTGCTAAATGCGGATCATCGAACTGCCGGGCCTTGATCTCCCCCAATAATAAAGACTGGGCAACAACACACGCAAGGACCTGGCTGGGCTCTGAAATATCCAACCTCACAAGTCTGTTAGCCAAGGACTGAATGTCCAAAGCTAGTGGCCTCTCCTCCGCTGGAATGAATGCCAAGCTACCCATACTCTCTGCTTTCCTGCTTAAGGCATCCGCGACTACATTTGCCTTGCTCGGATGATAAAGAATGGTGATGTCATAATCCTTCAGTAACTCAAGCCATCTGTGCTGCCTCAAATTGAGATCCCTCTGCTTGAACAGATGCTGTAAGCTGCGATGATCAGTATAAACCTCACATGACGCCCTATACAGATAATGCCTCCATATCTTAAGAGCATGAACAATCGCCGCCAACTCTAGATCGTGCACAGGATAATTATTCTCATGAATCTTCAACTGACGGGAGGCATATGAAATAACTCGCCCCTCCTGCATCAATACACAACCCAAGCCAACGCGTGAAGCGTCGCAATATACCGTATACATCCCTGAACCGGAAGGCAACATAAGGATTGGTGTTGTAGTCAAAGATGTCTTGAGTTTCTGAAAGCTCGCCTCACAATCATCGGACCAATGGAAGAGAGCACCCTTCTGAGTCAATCTGGTCAGGGGTGAGGCAATAGATGAAAAGCCCTACACGAATCGCCGGTAGTAACCTACTAACCCCAGGAAACTCCTGATCTCGGTCAATGAAGTAGGACGTGGCCAACTCTGAACTGCCTCAATCTTCTTGGGATCCACCTTAATACCCTCTCCAGACACAATATGCCCCAAGAATGCCACCGACTCCAGCCAAAACTCACACTTGGAGAACTTAGCATATAGCTTCTGCTCTCGCAAGGTCTGAAGCACTACTCTCAAATGTTGCTCGTGCTCCCCCAGGCTACGTGAGTATACCAGGATGTCGTCAATGAAGACGATAACAAAGGAATCAATATAAGGTCTGAACACCCTATTCATTAAGTCGATAAACGTCGTTGGGGCATTGGTCAAGCCAAAGGACATCACCAGAAACTCGTAATGACCATATCTAGTACGGAAAGCAGTCTTCGGAACATCTGAGTCCCGAATCCTCAACTGATGGTACCCCGATCTCAAGTCAATCTTAGAGAACACCCTCGCACCCTGCAACTGGTCGAACAAATCATCAATACATGGCAACGGGTACTTATTCTTGATGGTAGCCTTGTTCAACTGGCGGTAGTCAATGCACATCCGCATGGTGCCATCCTTCTTCTTCACAAACAACACTGGTGCACCCCAAGGTGACACACTAGGTCTAATAAACCCCTTTGCCAACAACTCCTCAAGCTGCTCCTTCAACTCTTTCAATTATTTTGGAGCCATACGGTATGGTGGAATAGATATAGGCTGGGTACCTGGGGCCAAATCAATACAGAAATCAATATTGCAGCCCGGTGGCATGCCAGGAAGATCAGAAGGAAACACATCGGCGAACTCCCGAACTACTGGAACTGAATCAATCGTCGGAGACTCTGCGGTGATGTCCCAAACATAAGCCAGATAAGCCAAACACCCTTCTTGACCATATGCCGAGCCTTCAGGAAAGAGATAACCCGACCAGACATATAAACTGTGGAACCCTTCCACTCCAACCCGGGCAACCCTGGCATCACCAATGTGACAGTCTTGGCATGGCAATCTAGGACGGCGTGGTATGGGGATAACCAATCCATGCCCAGGATGACCTCAAAGTCGATCATATCAAGCAACAGGAGGTCTGCTCTAGTCTCGAAACCACAGAATGTGACCACATAGGACTGGTAGATCTGATTCACAACCACAGAATCGCCCACAGGACTGGACACATGAACAAGAGTGCCCAAAGGCTCAGGAGCAATAACCAGATTACGAGCAAATAGAGATGATACATATGAATAGGTGGACCCTGGATCAAATAATACCGAAGCATCTCTGCCCTAGATTTTTGTCACATTTTTTGTCACGCCCCGAACCTGGGCCTGGACGTAACACGGCACTTGGTGCCTAACTACATGTGACCGAGCAAACCAATTGGCTGGCTGAATCAACATGTGATATCATAACATACTGAATGCGGATGCGGAAGATAAACTAACACATGCTGATATACTGAAAGTCTGGATGATATAAATCAAAGTACGGAAATACTAAAACAAGGTTGAAACATATACGTAGCCAACATTGCTTAACATGAAAAGCCTGAGACTCTGTCTAACTGTTACTCTAGTTTATGAAGCCTCTAATGAAGTACTGAAAACACTAACTATCTGTAAATACTGAAAGAATATAAAGTAATGATAATCCCTCGAAAGAACTGGGGATCACCAAATAGCTGGTACGAGAATCCTAGCGCTCTAAATCATCAACCTGTAAATCATTACCTGCATCGTGAGATGCAGGGCCCGGGCAAAAGGGACGCCAGTACATTTGAATTGCACTGGTATGTAAAGCAACTGAAAGAAAGAATTATAAATGCTGAAACTGAAACTAAGCTGATAACTGAGAATTGATAATTGATAACTGAAATGATAACTATTGAAACTGAAACTGAAATGATAACTTATAACTGAATTGATAACTGATAACTGAACTGATAACTGGTAACCGAAATGATAACTGATCACTGAAATAATAACTAATAATTGAACTGAACAAAGGAAGTAAGGATATAAATACTCTCTCTTCTAAATGATGAACAACCTGTTTATCTGAATAAATAAACTGCGGCCTCAGGCCCAATATATATATATATATGTGTGTGTGTGTGTGTGTGTGTGCGCACAACTGCGGCCTCGGGCCCAAGTATACGTATACATAACTACGGCCTCAGGCCCAAAGATGCATAAAGCATAAACTGCAGTCTCAGGCCCAAATATAGGTGTTCAACATTCAGGAACTGAGAATGAAACTGCAATACATGATAGTGAAATACTGAATCACACTGAGTTATATGATACTAGAATACTGGATCACACTGAGTTACATAATACTGGAATACTGAATAGGACTAGACCGAGACATGTATTCTTGAACTGATTATGAACACTGAAACTTCAACTATTTATGGCATACTGAGTAATCTATACTAAGACTCGGGGGCATCAAACCCAAGTCTATATTGAATACGCACTGAGCTCACAACGTTCAGAATGAAAGTGGTGAACGAGTTATGAAGCTAGAGAATAGAAGTTCTGCAACTATTCAAGGAACTAGGCTTAACTATATTTCTGAGGCAATTAGTAACGTGGTAAAAGAAATGTAGTGTAGGGAGAATCATTAACATTCCCAAACATAGAGAGTTAGCCTCACATACCTTAACTTTCTGCTCTTGAGCGTAATTCAACGTTTGTCAATCCTTTCAACTTTAATCTATAGCAATACAAGTCAAAGGGATTCCATATTAGCTATGATGCTCATGTTTTGGTCACTTAAGCATCTAATCAAACACTTGGTGAAAATAAAGCTTCATAGTCCTTATTAATGGTGTCTCTACACCCAGTAACGCATTCTCTTGTCCCTAGATAAATTCTAAAGTCTCAAACGGTTATAATCAACATTGTTCTTTATCACCCATAAGGTAAACAACACCCTTAACCAATAATCAACAATCAACACCCCAAACTTATAATCGTTCATGCTTTTCTATCAAACTCATCAACTCATATCTCATGAACTAGGGTTTATAATCATTAAACTAATGCTAGAATCAAGTAGAGGGTGAAGACATTACCTTTTTGAAGTTCAAACCCTTTGAATTCGAGTTTTAGGCTTCCTTCTCTCAACAATGATGTCCATATCTTGGGTGGTGGAGGGACCCTTAAGGAGTTAGGTTTTTGAGAGTTCCCCTTTCTAGAGCAAGTTTTTGTGTTTTGGGGCTGTGGGGGACGGAGTAGGGGTTTAAAATGACCCCCCATATTTTGATTTTGAAACAACTATTTTACCCATATTCATCCCGATGGGACTTCACATGTCCAAGATATAACCTTAATACTCCTTTAACTCATTCATACCTAAGCCGAATTTACGGGGTGTTACATTTTTCTTTAAATTAAATTCACCTATGGGGAAATTTCCCTCACACAAGGTTAGAAAGGAGACTTAACTCGTCTCAAGCCTACTTCCCAATTCAAGAATGCGCTCGAACCTCCAAATTTGATGTCAAACGACTCGAAACTAGTCAAATATTATATAAACTAATCAATCTATGCTAAAAAGTTCATAATTCCATCATTCAAGTGATTACCCAACCTAAATTGCAAGATTCCTAAAATTCACCCCCGGGCCCACATGCTCGGATTCCGAAATTTTTTAAAGAATATTGTTATCCATAACCTTAGGAACATAAACATATGATTTCTAATAAATTCCATAACAAATATTGTGGTCAAATCTCATCTTTATCAAAATCCTAGGCTTTTACCTAAACCCATGATTTTTACTAATTTACATGTTATAATCTACCCATAAACTATATATTTAACTCACATTGTATAGAAGTTACTTGCCTCAAAGTGCTAAGTGAAATCCCCTCTCTAAGAGCTCCAAAAATCGCACCACAATGGAAGAAATGAGCAAAAATGGCCTAAGTCCCGTTTTCAAAAAGTCACAGCCCAGATCTGCCTTCTTCGCGTTCGCGAAAAAGGCATCGTGATCGCGAAGGCAATGTTCCAGGCCCAGGGAAGGTTACTCTAGACGAACGCGGAGGCACACATGGCCTACCCTACGCGAACGCGAGGTCTACTTCGCGAATGCGAAGAGTCAACAATGGCCACAGCTCAGCCTCCTCTACGCGAACGCGAGCCAGGCCACGCGAACGCGAAGGCTAGAGGACCCAGACCTTCGCGAACACGATGCTCAGCACGGGAGCGCGAAGGGCAAAAGCTTCTCAGCTACAGCACCCCAAATCCTTCATCGCGAACGCGAGGGTGCGATCTCGTTTGCGAAGAAGGAAACCAGAAGCAGCAATTCTAGTGTGTTTCATCTCACCTCCGGGTGGTCCGAAACGCACCCGAGCCCCTCGGGACCCCGTCCAACAACTCCAATAAGTCTATAAACATAATACGGACTTTCTTGAACTCTCAAAACGCGTAAAACAACAACAAAACCAAGAATCACACCCCAAATCCGAATTGAATCAAACTTTGAACTTCAAGTTTCTAAATCGCTCCGAACGCGTCGAATCATACTTAGACTACTCGTATTGACACCAAATTTTACGTACAAGTCTTAAATGACACCATGGAACTATTTTTGGTCTCGGAATTCCGTTCAGACCTCGATATCACAAAAACCCGCTCCAATCCAAATTTAAAGAACTTCAAATTCCTTAAAGAATCAACTTTCACTATCAGGCGCCAAAATGCTCCCGGGTCATCCAAAACCCGATCCGAACATACGCCCAAGTCCGAAATCATGATACGAACCTGTTGGAACCTTCAAATCCTGATTCTGAGGTCGTTTACTCAAAATGTAGACTAAAGTCAAACTTGGACTTTTAAGCCAACCTTAAGGAACCAAGTATTCCGATTTCAACCCAAACTCTTCCAAATCCCGAACCAACCATCCCCTCAAGTCATAAATCAGTAAAAGCAAGTACGGGAAGCCTTATTTAGGGGAACGGGGTTCTAGAAAGCAAAATGAGCAGTCGGGTCGTTACATTCTCCACCTCTTAAACAAACGTTCGTCCTCGAACGGGTTTAGATTCATACCTGAAGTGATGAATAAGTGTGGGTATCTGCTCCACATGTCCTCCTCGGACTCCCAGGTCGCCTCCTCGACTGGTTGGCCCCTCTACTGAACCTTTACCGTGGAAATCCTCTTGGATCTCAACTGGCGATCCTGTCTATCAACAATAGCAATTGGCTCCGTCTCATAACCCAAACTCTCATCTAGCTGAATAGTGCTGAAGTCTAACACATGTGACAAGTCGGCGTGGTATCTCCGGAGCATAGACACGTGAAAAACCGGATGAACTCCTGATAAGCTGGGAGGCAAAGCAAGCTCATATGCAACCTCCCCAACTCGCCTCAACACCTCGAATGGGCCTATAAACCTGGGGCTCAACTTGCCCTTCTTCCCGAACCTCATAATACCCTTCATCGGCGAGACTTTCAAGAGAACCTTCTCGCCAACCATAAATGATACATCCTGCACCTTCTGATCCGCGTAACTCTTCTATTTGGAATGTGCTGTGCAAAGTCACTTCTGGATAAACTTTACCTTTTCCAAGGCATCTTTCACCAAATTTGTACCAAATAACTTAGCCTCGCCAGGCTCAAACAACCCGATAGGAGAACGACGTCGCCGACCATATAAAGCCTCAAATTGAGCCATCTCGATGTTGGACTGATAACTATTGTTGTAAGCCAACTCAGCCAAAGGCAAGAACTGATCCCACTGTCCTCCAAAGTCAATCACACATGGTCTTAGCATGTCCGCTAATATCTAAACTGTCTGCTCCGGCTGCCCATCAGTCTGAGGATGAAATGTTGCGCTGAGCTCTACACGGGTTCCCAACTCACTCTGTACAGCTCTCCAAAAATGGGAAGTGAACTGAGGGCCTCTATCATATATGATGGAAACAGGCACACCGTGCAACCGAACTATCTCCCGAATGAAAATCTGGGCCAACTTCTCTGAAGTATAGGTAGTCGCAACCGAAATGAAGTGTGCCGACTTGGTCAACCTGTCGACAATGACCCAAACTGCATCGAACTTTCGCAAGGTCCTCGGCAATCCGACTACAAAGTCCATAGTGATGCGCTCCCATTTCCACTCAGGTATAGTCATCTGCTGAAGTAGGCCACCTGGCCTCTGGTGCTCATACTTGACCTGCTGGCAATTTAGGCATCTAGCTACATACTCCACTATGTCTTTCTTCATTCGCCGCCACCAATAATGCTGTCTCAGGTCACGATACATCTTCGTAGCACCTGGATGAATAGAATACTGTAAACTGTATGCCTCCTCTAGAATCCTCTCCCTCAAGCCATCGATATTAGCAACACATAGACAATCCTGGAGTCGCATAACACCATCCTCGCCAATAGAAACCTCCTTGGCACTACCCTGTAGCACCGTCTCTCTAAGGACTGCCAAGTGCGGATCATTAAACTGCCGAGCCTTGATCTGCCCCAATAGTGAAGACTGGGTAACAACACATGTAAGAACTCGGCTGGGCTCAGAAATACCCAACCTCACAAGTCTGTTAGAAACTTAAACTTACAATTTCGTATAAAAATTCATTACTCGGGCTAGGGACCTCGGAATTCGATTCCGGGCATACGCCCAGGTCCCATATTTTCCCACGGACCCTCAGAAATTGTCAAATCACGATTCCGGGTCTGTTTCCCCAAAATGTTGACCGATGTCAAACTTGGCCCTTTTTAAAGAAACTTAAAGAAGCAACTAGGCTTATTCTTGCTCAAAACTCTTCTAACTTCCGAACCACCCGTCCCCGCAAGTCATAAATTAGCTAAAGCAAGTGCGGAAAGTATCATTTAAGGGAACGGGATTCGAAAATGCAAAACGACCAGTCGGGTCGTTACATTCGCAAAAGTGGTTCAGTGGCCCATGTCTTAGAGTCTTAAGTCCACAACAAGGTATCCTCTCTGTTTAAGGTCCGTTCTTGTTAAATCTGCACGCTTAGTCATTTTCGCAACATAGGCCATTTCTGCAAAATAGGGTCATTTGTGCAAAGTATTCTTAGTGACCGTGATTCCCGAGAGTTTGGGGGTCTTGTGGGCCTTTTTGAGATATTTTTCCATTTCTTAGTGGTCACCCTTGTTGAGTTTGCACTTCTAGCCACATTTAGGTCGCGTAGGTCATTTTGCAAAGATAGCCTCACTCGTGCCTTGCATGACCCAATAGGAATATTGTCTCACATAGTGTCTCGAGTCACTAACTCTATTTGGTATTATTTTTCCCATTCAAGTATGGCTCCATTTTCCAGAGCTTGAGCGTGACAGATACCCCAGGACCATCCAGTGAGGACCACTACATTCAGGAGCTACTTGAGGAGACTTTTCTATATTTTTGAGTCTGTTTTCATGTTTTCTTTTACTTTCTAGTCTTGTTCAGTAGTATTGAGTCTTTTAGGCGGTGTCAGAGTTTGTCATAGTCTGGCTGAGTCTGTTAAATCTTTTATCTTCGTACTTCCCATTTGTATTTGGAAACAAAAAAAATTGTTATAAATGAAAATTCCAAAAAGATTTTTGTTTTTATTTTTAGTTTATTTTGTACATTACTTTTCAAAAACTACGCTTGGTCTAATTCATGTGGAACATGATACGTAGGCAACCTACATAGGGTTCGATCGAACCATTATTAAAAAAAAGGAAAAAAGAGAAAAGAAAAAGCGAATGAAGATATGGGACGTGAGGGGTGAGAGAATGTCACGACCCCAGTTTGCCCTCCGTGAACATGTCGTGATGCCACCTAGTCCCTACGACTAGGTAAGCCTAACATTTGCAGAAATAACATAAATTGCGAAAACAAATAATTTAAACTAAACAAACTAGAAGGGTAACTGTATATAAATGGCGCTCGGCATATACACCCCAAAAATGCGGAAGTCTACAATATCATCCCAAAACCCGAAAACTCACGGGAACACAAGCTAACGGAAAGTAATACACAGCTCTAACTCCAAAATGTCTAAAGCAAAAGTATGAAAGGAAAAGCTAACTGCTAAAGCTAGAATAAGATAGAGACTCCTGGTCTGCGGACGCGGCAGATGTACCTCGAAGTCTCTGCTAGATCTCTCCGCCTCGAGAGTGATACGCCTGAGATAAAGTACCTGGATCTGCACATGAAAAACATGCGCAGAAGAGGCATGAGTACACCAGAGCGGTACTCAGTAAGTGCCAAGCCTAACCTCGGTTGGGTAGTGGCGAAGAAGGTCAGGGCCCTACTGAGAATAATAATAATAAGTCTTGCAACTGTATGAAATAAACAGAAATAATGGGTACAACTATGAAGTAAGACAGGCTATAGAAGACAACAATTAACACTCAGAAATTAAGATAACACAGAGTAAAACAGCTCAATATCAATACCAGCAATGAGGATCTCCCAGGATACCGTCCTGTAGTCCGTTTCATCAACTGTCCAAGGAGCTCCCGGGATACCATCCCGTAGTCCATCATATGAGTATATCCGAAGGATCTCCCGCGATACCGTCCCGTAGTCCAACTATCAATGTGCAGGGGGATCTATCGGGAATCTAACCCGCAGTCCCAAGGTAAATGTGCAGGGGATCTACTGGGAATCTAACCCGTAGTCCCAAAGTAAATGTGCATGGGGGATCTATCGAGAATCTAACCCGTAGTCCCAAAGTAAACAAACAAGGGGGGGAGCTACCGGAATCCCACATCCCTAGTCCCAATGTAAATACGCAGTCACAACACGAAGATATTCAGAAATGAAGCTCAAAAATACAAGGCAACAGGTAGTTCTAGCCTAACATGCTTCACGTAGTGCAAACAAGGCAACTTGAGCAAATAGACAATTTAGAACAACTAAGCATGTTTTTCTAGCTAACACAGTCTATAATTGCAAATAAAATAAAGCAGATAAGAAAGAAACTCAGTCTAAACATTTAAAGTAAAATCAGATTTTTCAACAATTAGCTCAAGTACGCACTCCTCACCTCACGTACAAGGCATTCAATTACCAAATATCATATCCTAAGGGGAAAGGTCCCCCACACAAGGTTATACAAGCCACTTACCTCAAACCGGCTCCAAAATCAACTCGAAACCACACTTTTGCCACGAGTATCCGACTCCAAATGGCCCAAATCTATTCAATTCAATTACATATCGTAAATAACATCTCAAGCAACTGACTCTACTATTTAATTTAAAGCTAAGACGCGAATTTAGGTAAAATGACCAAAATGCCCCTCAGGCCAACGTCACGGAATCGGATAAATTTTATATTTTCAGAACCCTCGTACTCTCACGAGTCTAACCATATAAAAATATCCCAAATCGGAGGTCAAACACCCACTCAAAACTCAATAGTTTGGTCTATGAAGTTTTCCCCATTTTTCATTCAAAAATCCGAAATTAAAGATGAATTTGTGATTAGATTAGTGGATTTTAAGCATAAGAGAGTAGAGAATCGTTACCCAGTAGTTGCCCTCGAAAAACCTTCAAAATTTCCCCCAAATCGAGCTCCCAAGCTTGTATTTTGATAAAAATGGCTAACCCTCGGTTTTGAAATATTTATAACTGCCCAGGTGTTTAATGAATCGCGATCGCGAAAGTGGGGCCGCGATCGCGTAGAGTAAAATAAAGGCTCCAGAAAAAAGGGCTACGCGAACGCGTGAAAAGGCTTGCGATTGCGGAAGAGGAAGAGCTGGCCTTACGCGATCGCGTCTGAGGACACGCGAACGTGCAGAAGGAATGGGCCTCTGGGCCACCGACTCAGTCTACACTACGCGAACGCGAAGGAGAAGCTGCGAACGCGAAAGAGGAAAGGGCAGAGCTACGCGATCGCGAATCAATCCATGCGATCGCGGTTAAGGAATTGGGCCCCCCTCCTGATTTCTCTATGCGATCGCGTGAGCTGGGACGCTATCGCGAAGAAGAAAATGGTCTGCAACAGCTGAAGAGAATTTCTGCAATTTCTCATAACTCCAGAATGCTCCGTTGAGCATCCGAAACACACCCGAGGTCCCCGGGACCTCAATCAAACCTACGGACATATCCCATAACATCATTCAAAATTGTACCAACCTTTAAACCACCTAAAACAACGTCGGAAACTCGAATTAATCAATGATTTAAGCCCAAGAACTTCAAATTCTAACAAAACACGCTTTCGATCAAAACCTAACCAAACCTCGTCCAAATGACCTGAAATCTTACACACACATCCCAAATTACATGACGGAGCTAGTGCAACTTTTGGAATTCCATTCCGACCCTCGGATCAAAATCTCACTATCGGACCGGAGACTTCAAAAATTCAAACTTCGACATTTCAAGCCTAAATCAGCTACGGACTTCCAAAACACATTCCGAACACGCTCCCAACCCCGAAATCACCTAACGGAGCTAACTGAACCATTGGATTTTCATTCCGAGGCCGTCTTCACACTGTTCCGGCTACGGGCAACTTTTCAACACTTAAGCTCTCATTTAGGGACTAAGTGTCCCAAAACTCTCCGAAACTCAAAACCAAACATCCCGGCAATTCAAATTAGCATAAATAGACTTGGGGAAAACAGTTAATAGGGGATCGGGGCATTACTTCTTAAGATGACCGGCCGGGTCGTCATATCCTCCTACACTTAAACATTCGTTCATCCTCGAACGAGCATAAAGACATACCTGAAGTAGTGAAAAGATGAGGGTAACTGCTGCGCATATCCTGCTCGGTCTCCCAGGTCGCCTCCTCGGCCGGCTGACCCCGCCACTGAACCTTCACTAAAGCAATGTTCTTTGGCCTCAACTTTCTGATCTGCCTGTCCAATATAGCCACTGGCTCCTCAACATAGGATAGATCCTTGTCCGATTGGACTAAACTGAAATCCAACACGTGCGACGGGTCACCGTGATACCTCCAGAGCATCGAAACATGAAATACCGGATGAACCCCGGCCAAGATGGGAGGTAAGGCAAGCTCATAAGCAACCTCCCCAACTCGCCTCAAAATCTCAAAAGGGTCAATAAACCTCGGACTCAACTTCCCTTTCTTCCCAAACCTCATGACGCCTTTCATGGGCGATACCCGAAGCAGAACCCGCTCACCAACCATATACGAAACATCACGAACCTTCCTGTCCGCGTAGCTCTTCTGTCTGGACTGGGCTGTATGGAGTCTATCCTGAATCATCTTAACCTTCTCCAATGCGTCCTGAACCAACTCTGTGCCCAATAGCCTGGCCTCACCCGGCTCAAACCAACCCATTGGAGATCTATGCCTCCTAGCATATAAAGCCTCATACGGCGCCATCTGAATGCTGGACTGATAACTATTGTTGTAAGCAAACTCCGCCAATGGCAAGAACTGATCCCAAGACCCTCCAAACTCAATCACACACGCATGGAGCATATCCTCAAAAATCTGAATAGTGCGCTTGGACTGTCCGTCCGTCTAGGGGTGAAATGATGTGCTCAACTCCACCCAAGTACCTAGCTCCTGCTGCACGGCTCTCCAGAACCGCCATGTAAACTGAGTACCTCTGTCTGAAATAATAGAAACTGGAATACCATGCAGACGGACGATCTCCCGGATATAAATCTCCGCCAACCGCTCCGATGAATAAGTGGTACACACGGGAATGAAATGAGCGGACTTGGTCAGCCGATCCACAATAACCCAAATGGCATCAAACTTCTTCAAAGTCCGTGGGAGTCCCGATACAAAGTCCATGGTGATGCGCTCCCATTTCCACTCCGGAATCTCTTATCTGCTGAAGCAACCCACCCGGTCGCTGGTGCTCATACTTCACCTGCTGGCAGTTGAGGCATCTAGACACATAGCCAACTATATCTTTCTTCATCCGCCTCAACCACTAGTGCTGCCTCAGGTCCTGATACATCTTCGCGGCACCCGGATGGATGGAATACTGCAAACTATGGGCCTCTGCTAGAATCAACTCTCGAAGACCATCAACATTGGGCACACAAATCCGGCCCTGCATCCTCAATACCCCGTCATCCCGAATGGTCACATCTCTGGCATCTCCACGCTGAACCTTGTACTGAAGGACAAGCAAATGAGGGTGATCATACTGCCGCTCCCTGATACGGTCAAATAGGGAAGACCGGGAAACCACACAGGCTAGAACCCGATTGGGCTCCGAAAGATCCAATCTCACAAACTGGCTGGCTAAGGCCTGAACATCCATCGCCATAGGCCTCTCTGAAGCTGGTAAATATGCCAAACTCCCCAGACTCTCCGCCCGGTGACTCAAGGCATCCGCCACTACATTGGCCTTGCCAGGGTGATATAGAATAGTAATGCCATAATCCTTTAGCAACTCTAACCACCTCCTCTGACGCATATTGAGATCCTTTTGCTTGAGTAAATGCTGCAAACTCCGATGATCAGTATAGATCTCACAAGGCACTCCATATAAATAATGACGCTAGATCTTCAAGGCATGAACAATGGCAGCTAACTCAAGGTCGTGGACAGGGTAATTCTTTTCATGTATCTTCAATTGTCTGGACGCGTAGGCAATCACCCTACCGTCCTGCATCAACACCGCTCCAAGGCCAACTCTCGAGGCGTCACAATAGACAGTATAAGACCCCGAACTGGTAGGCAACATCAAAATTGGGGATGAAGTCAAAGCTGTCTTGAGCTTCTGAAAGCTCGCTTCACACTCCTCTGTCCACTGAAATGGGGCACCCTTCTGGGTCAATCTAGTCATAGGGGCAGCAATCGATGAAAATCCCTCCACGAAACGACGGTAGTAACCCGCCAAGCCAAGGAAACTGCGAATCTCTGTAGCTGAGGATGGCCTGGGCCAACTCTGCACGGCCTCTACCTTCCTCGGATCCACCCATTACCCTCACTAGAAATCACATGGCCTAAGAATGCCACAGAACTCAGCTAAAACTCACATTTTGAAAACTTTGCATATAACTTTTTCTCCCTCAAGGTCTATAGCACGGTCCTCAGGTGCTGCTCATGATCTTCCCGACTCCGGGAATACACTAGAATATCATCAATAAAAACAATCAAGAACGAGTCAAGATATGGCCTGAACACACTGTGCATCAAATGCATGAAAGCTGCAGGGGCATTGGTCAGCCCAAATGATATGACAAGGAACTGGTAATGGCCATACCGAGTCCTGAAGGTAGTCTTTGGGATATCTGGCTCCCGAATCTTCAACTGATGGTAACCTGAGCGCAAGTCAATCTTAGAAAACACCTGTGCGCCCTGAAGCTGGTCAAACAGATCATCTATACGAGGCAAAGGATAACGGTTCTTCACTGTAACCTTGTTCAACTGGCGGTAGTCAATACACATGCGCATGGAACCATCCTTTTTCTTCACAAACAAAACAGGAGCACCCCACGGTGAAACACTGGGTCGAATAAAACCCTTACCAAGCATTTCCTGCAACTGATCCTTCAACTCCTTCAACTCAGGAAGAGCCATACGATACGGAGGAATGGAAATGGGCTGAGTGCCCGGCAACAGATCAATGCCAAAATCAATGTCTCTATCAAGCGGCATGCCCGGAAGATCAGCTGGAAATACATCGGGATAATCTCGTACCACTGGAACAGAATCAACAGAAGGGGTAGCAACACTAACATCTCTCACATAAGCCAAATACGCGGCACACCCCTTCTCAACCATGCGTTGAGCTTTAAGAAAAGAGATAACTCTACTGGAAGTGTGATCTAAAGTACCACTCCACTCCACACGCAGGATACCTGGCATAGCCAGTGTCACGGTCTTGGCGTGACAATCAAGAATAGCAAAATGGGGCGACAACCGGTCCATGCCTAGAATAATGTCAAAATCCACCATACCGAGTAATAATAAGTCTGCTCTGGTCTCAAAACCACGAATAGTAACCAAACATGACCGATAAACACGGTCCACAACAAGAGAATCTCCCACAGGAGTAGAAACATAAACGGGGGCACTCAAAGAATCCCAGGCACACCCAAATGAGGAGCAAAGTAAGAAGACACATAAGAGTAAGTACAGCCCGGATCAAATAGAACTGATGTCTCTCTGTGACAAACCAGAATAATACTTGTAATGATGGAGTCAGAGGAAACAGCCTCACTACGAGCAGGAATAGCATAATATCTAGCCCGGCCCCTCTCTCGAGGGCGACCTCTATCTCCCCGACCTCCGCCCCTAGTCGGCTGGGCAGGTGGGGTAGCAGCTGGAGCTGTGATCATGGCCTGAGAACTCTAAGGAGCACGCTGTGGCTGAGCAGTCTGTGAAGATGCACCCCTACCAAGTCTGGGGCGAGTCCCTAACCCATGTGGAGTGTATCACCACACTACAAAACAAGCTCGTGGGAGGACGGCGGTGGCGTGTGTACGTGGTCGGTCGGACGTACGGA
>NW_017671108.1:290893-296543 GCF_001879085.1 Nicotiana attenuata
CCGCAGTCCCCAAAAGAAAAAAAAAATAAGGGGGGGGGGGGGGGGTAGGGCTACCGGAACTCCCACCATCCGTAGTCCCAACTGTAAATACGCAGCCACAACGAGAAGATATTCAGAATTGGAATGCAAAAGTACAAGGCAACAGGTAGTTCTAGCCTAACATGCTTCACGTAGTACAAACAAAGCAACTTAAGCAAATAGGCCATTTAGATTAACTAAGCATGCTTTTCTAAACTAACACAAGCTATAATTTGCAAATGGAATAAAGCAGGCAAGAAAGAAACTCAGTCTAAATATTTAAGTAAACCGGATTTTTCAACAATTAGCTCAAGTACGCGCTCGTCACCTCACGCACAAGGCATTCAATTATCAAATATCATATCCTAAGGGGAAGGTCCCCCACACAAGGTTAGACAAGCCACTTAACCAAACCGGCACAAAATCAACTAGAAAACACGCCTTTGCCATGAGTATCCGACTCCAAATGGCCCAAATCTATTCAATTCAATTACATATCGTAAATAACATCTCAAGCAACTGATTATACTATTTAATTTAAAGCTAAGGCACGAAATTAGGTAAAATAACCAAAATGCCCCTCAGGCCAACGTCTCGGAATCGGATGAAATTAACATTTTCAAATTCCTCGTACTCTCACGAGTCTATACATAACAATAACACTGAAATCAGAGTCTAAATGACCTCTCAAATCCTCAATTTTTGCTCTCTTAAGTTCAAGCCCTAAAAACCATTTTTGTCCATTAATTTCTTAAGTTTTTAGCCCTAATCCATGTATTTGCACCATAAAATCGTGTTTTAAATCCAAGAATCCTTACCTTATCGAAGCCCCTTGAAAACCCTCTTCAAAATCGCCTATAATACTCCAAGTCCGAAGTTAGAATGAG
Organism: Nicotiana attenuata; assembly: GCF_001879085.1. NCBI lineage: Eukaryota > Viridiplantae > Streptophyta > Magnoliopsida > Solanales > Solanaceae > Nicotiana > Nicotiana attenuata. The sequence goes on from NW_017671108.1 coordinate 291,799, forward strand.
AAACCCTTCAAAAATTCGCGAAGATGAACATTAATATTTCTGACCAGGCGAAACTGCATCTGCGGTCAATTCTCGCTTCTGCGACTTCTGCTTTTGCGGTCCACCTTCCGCTTCTGCGGAAATTCACTTAAGGTCCAGAACCGCATCTGCGGTCCAGAACCGCATCTGCGGTCCATTCCCGCATCTGCGGCTTCCACTTCTGCGGACCAAGCTCCGCTCCTGCGGAAAATTCTCTAAGGCAAAACTCTGCTTCTGCGATACCAGTGCCGCATCTGCGATACCGCAGATGCGGCTCCTCGTCCGCTTCTGCGGAAACAGCTCCCCAAGCCAAACTTCGCACCTGCGATCTCCCCTTCCGCATCTGCGAGACCGCTTCTGCGGTCCCAAATCCGCAGAAGCGAAAATACCAGAAGCAGCAGCAAATTTCCAATTTCACAAGTCCAAAACTTCCCGTTAGCCATCCGAAATCACCCCGAGGCCCCCGGGAACTCAACCAAAAGCACCAACACCTCTTATAACATCATTCAAACTCTTTCCAATCATTAAAACACCTCAAACAACACCAAAACCATCAAATTACATCGAATTCAAGCCTAAGTTCTTCCAAAACTTCCGAAACACGCATTCGATCAAAAACCCAACCAAATCACCTCCGAATGACCTGAAATTTTACACACACCTCCCAAATCACTTAACGAAGCTACAGCAACTCTCGGAATTCCATTCCGACCCTCGGATCAAAATCTCACCTATCAACCGGAATTCGCCAAAATACTAATTTCGCCAATTCAAGCCTAATTCTACATCGGACCTCCAAAACACATTCCGTACACTCTCCCAACCCCGAAATCACCTAACGGAGCTAACGGAACCATCGGATTTCCATTCCAAGGCCGTCTTCACACTGTTCAGACTACGGACAACTTTCCAACACTTAAAGCTCTCATTTAGGGACTAAGTGTCCCAAAACTCTCCGAAACGCAAAATCGAACATCCCGGCAATTTCAAATTAGCTTAAATAGACTTGGGGAAACAATTAATAGGGGATAGGGGCGTAATTTCTTAAGACGACCGGCCGGGTCGTCATATCCTCCTACAATTAAACATTCGTTCGTCCTCGAACGAGCATCGAGAACATACCTGAAGTAGTGAAAAGATGAGGGTAACTGCTGCGCATATCCTGCTCGGTCTCCCAGGTCGCCTCCTCGGCCGGCTGACCCCGCCACTGAACCTTTACTGAAGCAATGTTCTTTGACCTCAACTTTCTGATCTACCTGTCCAATATAGCCACTGGCTCCTCAACATAGGATAGATCCTTGTCCAACTGGACTGAACTGAAATCCAACACGTGCGACGGGTCACCATGATACCTCCGGAGCATCGAAACGTGAAATACCGGATGGACCCCGGCCAAGCTGGGAGGTAAGGCAAGCTCATAATCAACCTCCCCAACTCGCCTCAAAATCTCAAAAGGGCCAATAAACCTCGGACTCAACTTCCCTTTCTTCCCAAACCTCATGACGCCTTTCATAGGCGAAACCCGAAGCAGAACCCGCTCACCAACCATATATGAAACATTACGAACCTTCCTGTCCGCGTAGCTTTTCTGTCTGGACTGGGCTGTACGGAGTCTATCCTGAATCACCTTAACCTTCTCCAATGCGTCCTGAACCAACTCTGTGCCCAATAGCTTGGCCTCACCCGGCTCAAACCAGCCCACCAGAGATCTACACCTCCTACCATATAAAGCCTCCTACGGCGCCATCTGAATGCTGGACTGATAACTGTTGTTGTAAGCAAACTCCGCCAATGGCAAGAACTGATGCCAAGACCCTCCAAACTCAATCACACACGCACGGAGCATATCCTCAAGAATCTGAATAGTGCGCTCGGACTGTCCGTCCGTCTGGGGGTGAAATATTGTGCTCAACTCCACCCGAGTACCTAGCTCCTGCTGTACGGCTCTCCAGAACAGCGATGTAAACTGAGTACCCCTATCTGAAATAATAGAAAGTGGAAAACCATGCAGACGGACGATCTCCAGGATATAAATCTCCGCCAACCGCTCCGATGAATAAGTGGTACACACAGGAATGAAATGAGCGGACTTGGTCAGCCGATCCACAATAACCCAAACGGAATCAAACTTCGTCAAGGTCCGTGGGAGTCCAGATACAAAGTCCATGGTGATGCGCTCCCATTTCCACTCCGGAATCTCTATCTGCTGAAGCAACCCACCCGGTGGCTGGTGCTCATACTTCACCTGCTGGCAGTTGAGGCATCTAGACACATACCCAACTATATCTTTCTTCATCCGCCTCCACCAACAGTGCTGCCTCAAGTCCTGATACATCTTCGCGGCACCCGGATGGATGGAATACAGCGAACTATGGGCCTCTGCTAAAATCAACATTGGGCATACAAATCCGGCCCTGCATCCTCACTACCCCGTCATCTCCGATGGTCACATCTCTGGCATCTCCACGCTGAACCTTGTCCTTAAGGACAAGCAAATGAGGGTCCTCATACTGCTGCTCCCTGATACGATCAAATAAGGAAGACCAGGAAACCACACAAGCTAGAACCCGACTGGGCTCCGAAAGATCCAATCTCACAAACTGGCTGGCTAAGGCCTGCACATCCATCGCCATAGGCCTCTCTGAAACTGGTAAATATGCCAAACTCCCCAAAGTCTCCGCCCGGCGACTCAAGGCATCCGCCACCACATTGGCCTTGCCCGGGTGATACAGAATAGTAATATCATAATCCTTCAGCAACTCTAACCACCTCCTCTGATGCATATTTAGATCCTTTTGCTTGAACAAGTGCTGCAAACTCCGATGGTCAGTATAGATCTCACAAGGCACACCGTACAAATAATGACGCCAGATCTTCAAGGCATGAACAATAGCAGCTAGCTCAAGGTCGTGGACAGGGTAATTCTTCTCATGTATCTTCAACTGTCTGGACGCGTAGGCAATCACCCTACCATCCTGCATCAACACCGCTCCGAGGCCAACTCTCGAGGCATCACAATAGACAGTATAAGACCCCGAACCGGTAGGCAACATCAAAATTGGGGCTGTAGTCAAAGCTGTCTTGAGCTTCTGAAAGCTCGCCTCACACTCCTCTGTCCACTGAAATGGGGCACCCTTCTGGGTCAATCTAGTCATAGGGGCCGCAATCGATGAAAATCCCTCCACAAAACGACGGTAGTAGCCCGCCAAACCAAGGAAACTGCGAATCTCTGTAGCTGAGGACAGCCTGGGCCAACTCTGCACGACCTCTATCTTCCTCGGATCCACCCGAATGCCCTCACTCGAAACCACGTGGCCTAAGAATGCCACCGAACTCAACCAAAACTCATATTTTGAGAACTTTGCATATAACTTCTTCTCTCTCAGGGTCTGAAGCACTGTCCTCAGGTGCTGCTCATGATCTTCCCAACTCCGGGAGAATACAAGAATATCATCTATGAAAACAATGACGAACGAGTCGAGATATGGCCTGAACACACTGTACATCAAATGCATAAAAGCTGCTGGGGCATTGGTCAGCCCAAATGACATAACAAGGAACTCGTAATGGCCATACCGAGTCCTAAAGGCAGTCTTCGGGATATCTGGCTCCCGAATCTTCAACTGATGGTAACCTGAGCACAAGTCAATCTTAGAAAACACCTGTGCGGCCTGAAGCTGGTCAAACAGATCCTCAATACGAGGCAAAGGATAACAGTTCTTCACTGTAACCTTGTTCAACTGGCGATAATCAATACACATACGCATGGAACCATCCTTTTTCTTCACAAACAAGACAGGAGCACCCTACGGTGAAACACTAGGGCGAATAAAGCCCTTATCAAGCAATTCCTATAATTGATCCTTCAACTCCTTCAACTCAGGAGGAGCCATACAGTACGGAGGGATGGAAATGGGCTGCGTGCCCGGCAACAGATCAATGCCAAAATCAATGTCTCTATCGGGCGGCATGCCCGGAAGATCAGCTGGAAACACATCGGGATAATCCCGTACTACTGGGACTGAATCAACAGAAAGGGTATCAGCACTGACATCTCTCACATAAGCTAAATACGCGGCACACCCCTTCTCAACCATACGCTAAGCTTTAAGAAAAGAGATAAATCTACTGGGAGTGTGATCTAAAGTACCACTCCACTCAACACGCGGAATACCTGGCATAGCCAGCATCACGGTCTTGGCGTGACAATCAAGAATAGAAAAATGGGGCGACAACCAGTTCATGCCCAAGATAATATCAAAGTCAACCATACCGAGTAACAATAAATGCGCTTTGGTCTCAAAACCATGAATAGTAACCAGACATGACCGATAAACGAGGTCCACAACAAGAGAATCCCCCACAGGAGTAGAAACATAAACGGGGGCACTCAAAGAATCCTGAGGCACACCCAAATGCGGAGCAAAGTAAGAAGACACATAAGAATAAGTAGAGCCCGGATCGAATAGAACTGATGCCTCTCTGTGACAAACCAGTATAATACCTGTAAAGATGGAGTCGGAGGCAACAACCTCGGTACGAGCAGGAATAGCATAGTATCTGGCCCGGCCCCTCTCTCGAGGGCGACCGTTATCTCCCCGACCTCCGCCNCTCCTACACTTAAACATTCGTTCATCCTCGAACGAGCATAAAGACATACCTGAAGTAGTGAAAAGATGAGGGTAACTGCTGCGCATATCCTGCTCGGTCTCCCAGGTCGCCTCCTC